>NW_021146863.1:0-25000 GCF_002837175.3 Physeter macrocephalus
CATGGCCTCTTTCTCTTCTCTCCCCCTCCCTCCTCACAGAGGCAATGTGGCCGATGGCTCCTGATGCTGATGGCACTGATTGCTATAGCAGTGGCAGTGTTCCTGGCCAATAAGGACAGCCTGAAGCTCTGAATAACTGGTGACAGCTGCCTTGGGTGAAAATCAGAAGCAAGAAATTCAGTAAAAAACTCAGGTCTGGGGCTTCCCTGGTGGCGCAGTGGTTGAGAGTCCACCTGCCGATGCAGGGGACGCGGGTTCGTGCCCCGGTCCGGGAGGATCCCACGTGCCGCGGAGCGGCTGGGCCCGTGAGCCATGGCCGCTGGGCCTGCGCGTCCGGAGCCTGTGCTCCGCAACGGGAAAGGCCACAACAGTGAGAGGCCCGCGTACCGTTAAAAAAAAAAAAAACAACTCAGGTCTGGGTACTTTAATGTGTGGGTTTTTCCAACTCAATGGAGATTTCTGACTCTCCTTATTTTTTTAACCTGCTGTAAAAATAAACAAATAAACTTCACCTGATGGCCTCTGTTCCAAAGGACTCTGTTTATTCCTGAAGCATCCTGGTCTACTCTCCCTAGTCCAGTTCAGCATAAAAATGGCAAATTTATTACAGTATTCTTCCCGAGTGTCTTTGAGATGCTTGGAATTGGCACTTGAGATGATTCCTGTTTGCCATCTCTGACCTAGAGCTGATCATTTACGGAGCTCCTTCTACACAGGAAAAGAGTTAAAGTCAGAGGGCCACAGCCGGCAGTGTGACTATCTCAGAGGAGATGCTGAGGTCAGCGAAGTCATTCTGAGTCCTACATCGAGTTCTAAGGTCCTTCTCCCAAGTGTTTAGAATGTTCCTCAAGGATGGGAACAAGCTCTCTGGGACACTAAAGGAATAGAGCAAGACTGGTGGTTGACCACGTAGCCATGAGATCCGGGCAGTGAACACCCGTAGTGGAGTCTGGGCTAAGCAGTTGCCATCTCCCTGGTTCATGTGAAAAGTATAGGGGACAGGATAGCCCAGGAGCACCCCAAACACAGTACAGAGATTCCAGTCTGAGGAACGGAGCCTGCTGCAGGAGACTGCCAGGGATCGGTTCCTCCGTGGCCCCTGCAAATGTGTGATGATCTCAGCCACGAGGGCCTTCAAGTCCTGAAGCTGGTCCAGGGAGCAGACGGAAGGGTGAAGTTGAGAGCTGGAAACGTCCACAAAGACTATGGTACCAAGCAGCACCCGCTCCAAGTGCCGACACACATGCTCAGGAAGGACAATCAGGCTGTTTTGTCCAATCTCAAGGATGTGAAGTCCCTGGGTCGGGAAGCCCAGACCCTGCAGCTCCTCCAGATAGCTCTGGAGCTCTGCTGCCCCTGCACAGTTGCAATCATAGAGCAGAGCTGGCTTCAGTCCCCTGGCCACAGCCAGCACCTCTCCGGCTAGATGAAGGCAGACCGCTCGGGGTGGGCCTCGTCTCTTTCCCATGCCCAGGGTCTGCTGAGCAGCTGCCACCAGCAGCTGAGGACTTGGTGCTGACATGGGATCTCGCAGCAACAGTAAGCATGGCCTCCTCAACTAGTCACATTTCCCTCCCCTGGGCTGCATCTCTGGGCTCCAGAGACTTGAAGAAGGGCCTAAAAACAAAGCAGTAGCAGGGGATTATTAACACCAGCTAGTGACATACCAGGAAACCTGCCAACAACTTTCCCTAAGTCTTACAGCATCTTCCAGAGGCCATTTCCCCCTCCCTCTGCTTTGGAATGCTAACCCAGCCCAGACAAGATGGGGTCACCAATGTTATCTGATTTTTTGGTTGACTTGGCCTCCATTAGTCCCAAATTCATGTATCTTTTTAGCCTACGGCTAGATTTATATTCTCTCTGGCTGAATTTTACCTGTTGTAATTTATTTTCTCTGATTCAAACCTTAAGGAGTTTGGGGCAGAAAGGAAGCAGAGGAGTTTTTGGCAAAATTCTGAGCATTTCACCTAAAACTGCCTTCTGAGATAGAGTTCTAGGTTCAAATGCACTCTTTTCACTGCCAACTCCCCCTTCCCTTCCCGCCAATAGTTGTAAGAATAGCAATCTGATTAAACTAATATACACTAGAATGTGGACTACCAACCATCTCACCCTGAGACAGAAAAGTAAATAAATGAAATCGGGTAGAAGAGGGTTGTATTTTAACTTCTGCTGGTCCCGCCTTCCCCTACTACTGGACATCCACGGACCCTCGGACTATGGGCTCACCTCAACCCCTACACCGTTTCCTGAGCATAGTATCGTAATTTGTTAAATGAGGCAGAGGTCTCTCTCACACATACATACGTTCTTCTACTTCCGCTGCACGTTCAGGCTCAGGAACTCCTGCCAGTTTCCTGCCCGCTGCCAAGAAAGCCGCTAGGCGCCCGCCCTCTGCCACAGAACTGAAAATCCCACCCGCGCGGGCAGGTCCTTTACCGCGGGCGGGGCCAGGGTCGGCGAAGTCGATCTACTGCGCATGCCCAACACGTCCCCAGTCCCACCGCCTTCCTTGACGTCACCCAGTCCGCTCGCGCGCCTCGCGTTAGAACTATCCGCAGGGCAGCCCGGCTGCGTGCCGGAAGTCTGGGCGCCTGCGGCCCGGCCCCTTCCGGCCCCTTTCCATTCCTACGCAGATGCGGGCCCCACCCGTCTACGTAGGAATGGAAAGAGGCGGGAGTGGAAGAAAAGAGGCGGGTGAGGCTAATAGCCCGTCGCCGCCCTCCCTCGGCTCCGCCGCTTGCCCTCTTTCTGTGTTGTTAAGTCCGGTGTCCCGTTTGACCCGGAAGGCAGAAGGAGGGCGGGCACTCGACGCAAAAACACGCTTTGATTTGTCTCTGGAGAAATGTACTTTCCCCTCCAAACGAAACTTGTCTCAAGACAAGCGACGTGTTTTGCATAATATCCTCACCTGTGGGTGCTGGAAAGTTTTTTTTGTTTTTTACTTTGACCTACCTAAATCCTGAGAGGCTGAATTCCGAGAAGTGGGTGGACAGGTGTCCTGGCCAAAGTTTGTCATCTCTAAGCAGGGTGTGAAGTGCATGAGTATTCACTCCGAACAAATGTGTGCTAGGTATGCTTCTGGGCGCTGGAAGTATTACAGCGTCGAAAACAGAGAAAACCCCACCTTCTTGGAGCTCAGATTGAGGAATTCAGTTTGCTGACTTCACATGAGAAATGAGAGGCAGAGGTGCAGAAGCTTTTCAATCAGGTCATTAGGAAGAAAAAGTTATTTCACTGAAAGTTTAACTACCAGTGATATGACCCATACCACGAAGGGAAAGAACTTCTTGAGAAAATTCGTATCTGAAGAAATAGCCCAAATTTACTGATACATGGGCAGGGCAGAGGCTAAGGGAGCTGCAGTCACCTACACTGGAAGTTTCACTCCTGGCTGTACCTTGGTGGCATCTTCAGACTGTGAAAAGAGACCACCGTAGAGTAAAGGTGGGGCCAGCCTGGAAGGAGGTCCAGCTTGTAGGGGCTCCCACGTTAACGTTCTTAGCTCAGAGGGAGTCAGAAGCAGAGCAGAAACTAATTTTAGAATTTTTTCCATCCCCATATTTACTTTATTTTCCCATGGTAGTTAGCAATCAGTTTCTGAAATGAAGGACGTATTGAGTTAACGCATTTATTCTAACAATAAATATTTGAGAACATACTATGTACCAGACATTGTGCTAAGGGCTGACAGCAAAGTCCAAGACAAACAGTCCCTACCTCCAGCAAGTCTGTAGTCATGCAGGACACAAACTGAGCAATTACAAGGGAATTGATTATTCTGAAAGAGGAATTATAGGGTGCTATGGGA
Source organism: Physeter macrocephalus (assembly GCF_002837175.3). Classification (NCBI taxonomy): domain Eukaryota; kingdom Metazoa; phylum Chordata; class Mammalia; order Artiodactyla; family Physeteridae; genus Physeter; species Physeter macrocephalus. The sequence goes on from NW_021146863.1 coordinate 3,815, forward strand.
ACATATAGCCAGGGACCTGATTATGTGGGCAAGGGACCAGTCCAGATCCAACATTTGCCCTCCCAATTTACACCTACAGCTAATCTAGTTTAGTGGGGTGGACAGTGAAGAAAACGAAAAGCTGGGGACACCACCTAACTCCCTTCCCAGTCTTAAGCAAGGTGAAGGCAAGGAAGTAGAAAACACCAAGGGAATGAGTGGTGTAGCCACCAAAGGAGACAGCAGACTGAGTCTCCAAGAAAGGACACGTGGTATCAGGACCAGAGAAGGAGCACTGAGGGAGATCAGTGGAGAGCCCTGCATGCACTCTCCCACTGTTCTGAAAAGGATAAAGAACAAGGAAGAAACTACACTACTGGGTTAAGACCACATAAAACCACTCATCCATTCCTCTAACATATTCATCAGCTTTTCATTACAATCACATACTAAAAGTTCAATCCTTCTTGGCACTTAAGAACACTGTTCTCTACACCCTTTGCCAGCTCACATTTTCTGGGCCCCCACCCAGGTGTACAGCCTGGCTGTTAGCATCTCACAGAATAAGGGGAAGGGACCAGCCCAGATCCAGCAGTTGCCCTCCCAATGTATTTTCTGTGGATTCTTTTTAACTTTGAGCTATGCAGATACAGACAGAGGCAGCCAGACAAGACCAAATCCCTCACTTCACCCACTCAACAAAATGCCCCCAAAATATAAAGTTCCTATACCTTGCATGTTTCCTGGTCTCTAGAAGCCCAACTTCTGCTCACAGCTGAGCACCTGAGCACCCAGATTTCTCTTGGTCATGCTTTAGTAACAGCAGATACTACTAGGTCCCTCAGAGACCCTAAAACCACAGCTTAAGCTTTCTAAATAAATAAGTCCCATTGCCACTTGTGATTGAGGGGTTTTTGAAATAAAGCCAGCCCAACTTTACAGCTAGCTCAACTACAGTAGCAAGTAGGAGGTGGCTTGCTTTAAGGGTAGCAGAGCAGACATGGACTTTCTTAATATGGCATGGCACACATAGGTATCAGTATTCAGGAGGGTTGGAACCTGCAACCAGAGATAAGCATCTTGTTTTCCATTTAGGTCCTGGAGTTTAAATTATGTATAATTTCTTCCTAAAAAACAAAACAAACAAAAACAAAACAGAGTCAAAGGGTCAGGGACAGAGCAAAAGTTAATAGATCAGACCAGTTTGTGACAGCCATGGCTGCAATGTTCTACACCTTAATCTACACTCTTCACCTTAATTGTTCACCCAGCTACCTCCACCAGGAAGGGAGACAAGCAGGTTTGTGCTAGGTGAGCCATTTCCAGAAAAGCACTGCCCAGCCCTTCTTCACCTTGACCTTAACACATTCAACACCCCATTTTTCCCATCCACAAAAAATCCAAATGACAGGAAGACTGTAAACATCTCCATACAAGGAGGAACTGTCCCTGTCTCCTCTGTGGTCACAGGAGTTGGTCCTGGATGCCCAGCTCACTCTCAGGTCTTCCTCAAAGAAAGGAAAAAAGAACAAGAGAGCTCTATCCTCTCCAAGGCTATCTCACACACACACACACACACACACACACACACACACACACACACTGGTACAGACATACCTCATTTTATTGTGTTTTGCTTTATTGCACTTTGCAGATACTGTTTTTTACAAATTGAAGATTTGTGGCAACCCTGCGTCAAGCAAGCCTATTGGTGCCATTTTTCCAACAGCATTTGTTCACTTCATGTCTGTGTGTGATGTTTTGGTAGTTCTCGCAATACTTCAAACTTTTCTATTGTTATGTTTGTTATGGTGATCTGTGATCAGTGATCTTTGATGTAACTATTGCAAAAAGATTATGACTTGCTGAAGGCTCAGATGATGGTTACCATTTTTTAGCAATCAAGTATCTTTATTAATTTATTTATTTTTTATTTATTTTTGGCTGCATTTGGTCTTTGTTGCTGTGCGCGGCTTTCTCTAGTTGCAATGAGCGGGGGCTACTCTTCATTGCAGCGCACAGGCTTCTCATTGCGGTGGCTTCTCTTGTTGTGGAGGAGGGGCTCTAGGCGTGCGGGCTTCAGTAGTTGTGGCATGCAGGCTCAGTAGTTGTGGCTCGCGGACTCTAGGGCGCAGGCTCAGTAGTTGTGGCGCACAGGCTTAGTTGCTCCGCGGCATATGGGATCTTCCCAGACCAGGGCTCGAACCCATGTCCCCTGCATTGGCAGGCAGATTCTTAACCACTGCACCACCAGGGAAGGCCCCAAGTATTTTTAATTAAGGTATGCACATTTGTACTTTTAGACATGCTATTGCACACTTAACAGATGACAGTATAATGTAAGCATAACTTTTATATGCACTGGGAAACCAAAAAATTTGTGTGACTTGCTTTATTGCAATATTCACTTTATTGCAGTGGTTTGGGACTAGCCCTGCAATATCTCCGAGGTATGCCCGTATTTCAGTGGTGATAAGTTGAAAACCTGACAGCCAATTCTTCTACAGAATCCCTAAGCCTTCTACATCAACAGCTTCCCTTTAGAAGCTCAATTTGTGAGTTTTTACTCCACAGGCTGGGTGACTTTCAGACTTTGGCACCTATTTCTATTTAGATATCTAGCTTGGTTCCCAAGCAACCAGCCGGCACCCCTCCCTCCCTCTTCCCCCATCAGGGAGCCAGCTTACTATACTAGCAGAACAGGTCAAACGGAGATCAATCCTGGACAAATCAGTGCTTGAGGGAACTTTAATGAAAGCAAAAAAAAAAAAAAAAAAAAAATGTGGTGCGAGAACAAGGCAGAAATGTTCTGTTCCAGGCAGTTTTGCCTTGTACAAGTAGAATGAAGTCACTGAGTCAGAGTTTTAAAGCTGGCATTATTTCAGGCGTCATTCCAGCTCCTTCATTTTACAGTAATGAATCTGAAGCCCAGATGCTAAATGACTTGGTTCAAGGTCACACCACTGGAAGCAAAGCTGCAGCTAGAACCCTGGTGTCCAAACTCCCAGGCCAAATCTCCTTCTACTACATTACACTACCATGGGGAGGTTTAAAAAAGAAAGGGAAAGTATGAAGGGTGATTTTTCCATAAATTAAATCAACTTTAAAAGCTAGGAATATTTGGAGAGTCAGAGAGTACTAATATTGTTAGAAAGAAGAAAGGTTTAAAAGCTGGTTAAATCTAATAAAAAATATCCATATGTACAATATTGTAAAAAAGAGAAGGAAGATGGCATTCATGATTACTGGGCTGGCAGGGCAGGGGACAGTTGCATGCTGGGGGTGGGCTGCATGGGCTGCCAGCTTTCCTGGGTTTGCAGGATGCGGTACAGCTGCTTCAGCTGAGCAACAATGTTATCCTTGATGTCTGGAGTTGAGATCTGCAGGCGGACACTGCCACTGTCAAAGGATCGTGTGAAATCACCAGAAAACATCTCATAGATCATCCGAGCCACCACCGGAATGACCTGTTCAGGACACAGAGCACACAGCTATCCACTGAGGAAAGGGTATTTTTAAACAGCAGGAGGGCCCCAAGATTGAAGACAGGACCAGTGAGGCTGTGGGCAGGCCCACCATTTTAATGTCTAGATACAGACTATGCCTTCATCTCTCTGGACCATCCTGCCAAGCTTCACTTTAGAATTTGGTTCAAATGAAGGTAAAGAACCTAGAAGTAGCATCACATCACATGCCTAAGTAAATAACTGCTTATTTAGCAAGACTTTTACCCAAATTTCATCTACTGCCTGTCCTGATGCACAAATCCACAGCCAAACCCAACGGGTCTTGCTGCCACTTTCCAGAATAAGAACACGTTCTTAAAAGTACCTCAAAAGGTTTTTCTAAAAGAGCTGGAAAGAGTCATATCCTGTTAGGTTTCAGCAAGACTCTAATGTCAGAAAGAGAATAAGGTCTCCCCTGAATCAGTCACTTGCTTTGAGGACACTGTATTCTCCAGCCTGGTCCTACTGTACAATGTACAAAGCTCAAGTTGCTACATCTGATGGGATTAAAACCCACAGAGGCTGATGGATCCTCACTGAGGGCTCAAGCCCAGACCTAGGGGCTAAAGCACTGATAAAAAGGCAAAGAGTTGTTGACACATTATTATCTCCTCACCTGAACCAAGATGAGTTTCCTTTCCTGAGGTTTCCCATCTGGCCATTCTTCCCCAAAGCATAAGTAGATCTCAAATGGTGGCTGTTTCTCTATCTGTCCCTTCTGGTGGGCAATGAGATCTGCAGAACATGGAAGAGCATGGAGTTTGGTGTACTGGATCATTCCACACCTACTCAGTAAATACTTTCTTTTATACTGTCCGGAATAGTAGCCACTGGCCACAACATGTGGGTATTGAATTTAAATTCATTAAAATTAAATAGTTCCTTAGTCACATTAGTTACATCTACATACTCAATAGCCACATGTGCCTAGTGGCTACCATATTGAACAATACAAATATAGAACATTTTCATCATTTCAGAGAGTTCTATTGGACATCGCTTAAACCAGACATAGGGTTCAAATCACATTGGAAAATTCACATCTCAGTGCTCTCCCTAAATATGTCTGCTTAAATTTGCCACTCAAATATGTCCCAAATGAGAAGAGTATATGTTTTGCTGATTATGATGAACAGGGTCACCTTCCAAAGTTAAGGATAAGCTGGTAGAATTTGGGGAGCAATAACAGAAGACTGTCTCCTTCTTCTGCCAATAAAGGAGCCACAACCACCTAAAACTGGCTTCAAATGCATAGCTTTGGAGTGGAACAACCTTCTTTGTTGCCCAGGTCACTTTTATTTTTCAGAATCAAGGTCCCCTTCTACCCTGACTTCCTCCAGAAGAAATTGTTCGGTTAAGATCTTTGCAGAGCCAGGAAAGGGGGGCAGGAAGTTCCCACTATCAATCGTCTGAAAAAAGACTCACCACTAAGGAACGTTTCCAGACAAAACAGTTTGACCTTCTTTTGTCTCTCGATCAGGTTGGGGGCAACAAGCGATGGGGCACATGGCCCAGACCAGTACACCTTGCACTGGCACAGCCTGATGGCATAGATGGCATGACCGCTGACCTCCAGGATCAGTCCTCTGTCCATGACGTCTAGCAGCTTGCTGGTGAACAGCTTCTGCTTCTCATTGGTGATGTGCTCCGGACCTGGGAACTTGACCTGCTCCAGGCTGACGGGACCAAAGAGCTCCTCCTGGTCAGGCATGGGCCCCAGGTCTCCGTAGAAGAGCCGGCAGCCCTGGGGGTTGCTCACCGTCATGGTCTGTGCATACTCCTTCCCACGGTACTGAAATTTGATGTCCAGGTCAGTCACTGCAAGGTGAGGGGGGACAGTGAGAGTCCTGCTCTGCTGCTCTGCCCGTCCATCCCTAAGACTCATGCAAGTCCATCAAGATCAAGCCACCTTTCAACCAGCATTCAGGAAGGCCACTGCCATAGTTATCCTTCCTGCAACAAAGGGAGACAGCAACATATCCCTGGAATATTCGCTCAAAAGGCTGCCTTGAAGCAAATAGTTCAAATTTCATCTATACTATCTCTGTTCGGTCACCACACCCGAACAGCTAGAATTTCTCCAACCAAAGTTCTGGGTCCTGGTCTCCCCATTTTGTACTGACTGAGTCTTTACATCAATAGGCATTGGAAGGAGCTGAAAACTAAGGCAGCATCTGGTTTGTGTATCATTTTTGACTCACTGTTTAAAGAAACCAGAGGAACAATAGGGAATACCAAGGCATATTTCTAAAAATTACAAAGATGAGCACACACTTGATATGTTCTAATAATATATCACAGAAGGACACAGTTCACAACAAAGTAAATTTTCACTCAGCAAGTGTCCACTGAACCCTATAGGTCTTATCAAAGCTATCAGCCTCTTGGACAAAATGCTAGTACTCCCCCTGGCACCTCCCCTACCACGTGTAGTGTGAAAGGGAGGTGCAATGACAATGATTCTTCACTGAGATCAATTTGTACCCAATTCAGAAAGAGATTTTCTCTGGGTCCTAAAGTCCCTCAAAACCCAAGAGCCTCCTTGACCAAATCCACAGTCGTTAACTTCCCCATCCCACAACTGACCTTGTCCTCAAATCCCCAGGGCAAACTGATAAACCCAGGCCTTCCACCCACCTAATAGGTGAGTAACTTAGAGCTGCACAGCACCAATCAGAGCATCCCCATGGGCAAGCAGGTATGGGCTAATGTTTCTTTAGTTCCTGGTGACTCATCAGCCAGCCAGGAACCAGACACAGAAGCTGCCTGGGGGACTATTCTATACATGGCAAAGAAATGGAGGCAGAAGGTGGGGCAGAAAATGGACTGTAATAGGAGCTGAAGATCCAGCTAGAAAATCAAGGCTCACTTACTTGGGAGAGAGCTGATCCACAGCTCTGGAGAGCTATAGAAAGGCTGTATAGGTGCCTGGGGTACTTCCATCTCCAGAGGTTCCGTTTTGGGCCACACTGCTTCGGGGCTGCAGTTGCCCACACTGCAGTTGCCCACACTGGCTGGTGCTATGGGGGAACCTAGAACAGAAGGATGTGGGTGAGCAGGCAGGAGCACCACACATGCATATCACCTGGGTCCGAAGCTCTCAAACCTAAAAGGTCCAACACTGGACCACAACTCAGTGTGGCAGCCCGTCAGTAATTCCCCCAACAAACACCAAAAGAAATAAGGTTCCCCTGCTTCTGCTTCCTAACCTTATTAGCTCTCTCATGAACCCATAATTCTGAAAACATGCATTTGCTGATGATTAACACACAAGTGGGTACTCTCTGGGGTTAAATTAGAACAGGCATGAATGAGAGATTCCCTGTTACAAAATTTGAACCCAGCAATTAAATAGAAACTGGTTGTCTTCCATAAAATGAACTCAACTAAATTGGCTGATTAGCTTCGAGTAAGTGTTAATGTATAGAAATTCCTTTAAAAACAAACACATACTTTTTTACATGCATGAAACATCTGGAAGGATACTCAAGAACCTGGAAAGATCTGTCTCCTCCAGGGAAGGAACTGGTCAGACAGGATAGAAGGAAAACCTTTCAGCTGATTTCCTTTTTGTACCATTATGAATTTTAAACCATGTAAGAGTATTATTTATTCAAAAGTATCCAGTTAAAGTTTTAAAAGAGAGAATGAACAACACATCCTATATCCCTGCTATTGTCAAAGTTGGCTCACTCCGAAGTTTACAGATTTTTCCTCCTAGCCTCACCTTTTAAGCATCTATTCTTCAAGAATTCTTCTTCCTCTGCCCAACAGCTCTGAAATCACAGAGGTTAAGGTTTCTTTGACCCTTTGTGTACGAGTCTGGTTATAGCTATGTACCCATTTTACTTTTTTATTTTTAATATATGTTCACGTTTCCATAAAGGATCCAAGGTGGCCCATAACATAAGGCCACACAACATTAGCTTTAAAAAAAACATGAAAAAAACAAAATGGGAAATCAGGATCCTGGAAATGGGTTGCATCCTTTTAAGGAGTGAGAATAACAGAATGAGTCAGCCAAAGATTTGGGAAAGGATCTCACACTTCCAAATGTCCAAATCTTAAAATTGCACCAAGTGGGAATGTAGCTGTGGCAATACTCACCTGAGAGAGCTCTATGATCGTTGTCTTTACTCATCACTTGGTTGCAAAGTTATAAATGACAGGGTAAGTGAGGGAGGGCAAGTAGACAGATAAGAGTCATTTCCTGATTCTCAAAAGAAGGGGCATCACCTAGAGTAGGGTACTCCAAAATCCTACAGGAATCATCCTGATATACTAAATTTTCTAGGTGGCAAAAGTATCTCATTTGACCCTAGCAGCCAGATGGAACTTAGAAAAAAGTAGTGAAAAGCTACTCAACTGAATGCAAGTCATATGACTAGGAGCATGTCAGTGAAAAGTGCAAGTGAAGATGCTGTGGAAGAGCAATTCACCTTGTGTTTGAGCATCCTCAGAATGTGCGATGGGAGATGCAGTACCTGCTGTCTCACAGTGACCCTCCAACCTCTAAACTCATCTTTCCTGGGAAGCTGAATTCAAAAAGTCAATTTTAAAAAAAGATAAAAGTCTCTAGTAGATAAATTTTATCAGAGCCTAGTATTAAGAGCTGTAGAGCCACAAGTTTCCCATGATACAGCCTTAGCAGAGGCTGTTAAGGCAGTGACAGAAAATTTATACCGAGGGAAATAGCAGAAGAGTTTGCCTACAATTCACAACAATGATCTCTGCACTTGGCCTGAAGGAAATCAGCAAAATTTACAACAGCTTGTGTGTATTTGTATGCGGGATTGAGAATGAATTTAATTTCTCTGAATTATCACATCAGATTTCAGAAGATGCTCTCTCTGCCTAGAAGCCACCCCACTGGGATAACTATGCCTGCGGAGTTCCTTTGCCTATGACTCCTGCTTGCTAACAGACTGGCAGCCTGGTCACAGGGCCCGGTTGCTGCTCCCAGTGCAATGGTGGATATGGTGTCAACGGTTGCAAAATCGAAGCCCCTTACATCCTCTCCATGCCTCTGTCCCACCCCTGACCCTACTCACCATTGATGTTCAGGAAGGGGAAGGTGTCCTGGATGGGAACGTGGTGCTGTGACTGGTCCAGCTCATCTTCCTCATCTTCTTCATCCACATCATTATCTTTCTCATCCCAAGGAGCAGATCCAGTGGATCCTACCCGAGAAACAGACACACACACACACAAAGGTCACAAGTGAGCCACTCATGTTGCACTGTCACCCCTGCAGCTGACCCACTGTTCAAGCTCGGCACTGCCAGCACAGAGGCTCCTTGGGTTCAGTGTGCACCCTCAATGCCAAAGAGTGGGAACCAAGGGTGTTCACCCCACTCCCAGCTTCTCCTACGGAGCCCCAGTGCAAGCTCTCATCCCCTCCCCTATCCAGGAGCTGCAGACCCTACTCCCTTCTCCTAGAAATCTTTTAATTCCTACTCTAAACCCCGTTCTACACATTAGCATCCCTTCTAAGGACCCAAGGACCACAGCTTCTCTCCTTTCTAAGCTTAATGTGAAGACAGACCCTTCCCTCATGGCAGAGCCTCACTAGATTCACTGGAGGTCAAGTCTAAATTATCTGGCTCTTAGTCGGAACTTGCTAAACATTGAGTAAATATAGGGATCAGGTGGTATTCTCCTAGGAAAAATACCATACAAATTAAATGATCACTTACCCATCATTTATAAAGAGAACTTAATAGCCTTCATAATGTCATGTCAATTGACTCTTAGAACAGCCTTTGAAATACACAGGAAAGATGAGAACCCAGATTTTATAGTGGAAGAAGCTGAGGCTCAAAAGGTTGAATGACTTGATTCAATGTCCCACAAGTAGGGAAATGGAAAGAACGAGGTTTATAACTCAGACCTTCTAAGTTTTAATCCCTCCTTCTTCTAAACTATCTGGCCTCTCTTCTCAGTGTTGAGTCCCAGGAGAAGTTATTTTTTACAGAACTCAATACCCCCTCTTCTTTCTAATGCTTTACTGTTCCACTGGGTGGGCAAGAAGACTTTTCTGAGTTTATATCTTTTGTTCTCTGAGTTCTTTCTAGGGACAGGATTTCTTGCTTTACCAGTCTTCAACTTTGTAAGCGAGGCGACTTTCAAGTCGACTATCGCTTTAAGGGTCCAGCCCGGAACCTGGCACACTGTCCACCTTCTGCCCAGCAGCTGGGGCCTCACCTGGGTTAATGATAGAGCCCTGGGGCTGGGGGATGTCACACACTTGATATATCTTCACTGGGTTCATGGGCACCTCCTTGGTGCCGTCGTACATCAGGTTGAATTCCCTGCTCTTGTTGAGCGCACAGCGGAGCTGGGCCTTCCATTTAGCTGGGTCGGGGTCGTCCACCCCTTCCTGGTACTTCCCTGTCTCCACAGCCCAGGCCTGAGGGATAGGAAACTGCAGTGAGTGCCTGCTTGTTGCCCAGAAACACTGGAAAGTGTGCCCGCCCTCCCTCATACAGACACAGATACACACAGCCCTGCCTGACCGCCCCATCACCCCAACTCCAATTTACAGAGACTGCAGCAGGAAACACCACCGTGGGGACCAGGCAAGGCAGGGCCTGAGAGAAATTAAGCCAAACGCAAATACAATAGTTTAAAAAGAGGAGCCTCATCTCAAGTGCTTGTGCCAGCATCATCTGTCAAGACTACAACGGCCATAATGAAGGGTTGAAAATAAAGAAAAATCTGGAACAAATATACACCAAAATACTAATGGTAACTTTTGGATAGCAGGATTTCAGGTAATTTTGTTTTGTTTTATTTATTTTTCACATGAACTGCTTATGTAATAAGAAGAGAGAGGGAGCTGGCGTATGAAATGAAGAATTTAGGCTTGCTGTTCCTTCTCCCTTCAGTCTTCAATCTGATGCACAAATGACTGTTGAAACCAAGTACCTTTAGGAGTAGCAGCCCATAGGAGGGCAGGAAGCACACTCTGGGGGTTCAGCTTGCCTCAGTGGGAGGCGGAGGGCCTCAAATCCTAATAAACTCACACCACCTCCCTTTCCCTACTTCCTCAAACTCCCACATTGGGAACATTTTGCTGGGAACACCAGTGGCTGGCTGGTGGCCTGGGCCAAAACCAGTGTGGCCCTGCCTCTCTGGTTTTCAATTTCCAGTTCTAACAGGCATTTATGTGTCTGTTCACGGGATATCAGCCCTCCCCCATTGTTAACGTATCTCAGATGTCTACACTTTCTTCAGGGGTGTGACGTATGTGCTGGTGCAGAAAAGGGGGACGTCTTTTGCAGAGGACTCAAGATCAGGAAGCATATGGCAGCTTGTTCACGTGGACAGGGCATATCGCTTGTCCAGTCCCAACTCCCCGCCTCCGCTCCTGAACGTAGATGACTTCCTCAAGCCGAAATGGAATTTTTCCGGCCCCATCCTTTGAGCTCTCTGGTCTCCCTCAGTCAATCCCTGCAGAGCCTCACAATCATGAGGAAGCTTCTCCCAATAGCCAAGCTAAATCCTTCTCCTCCAATTCACCCATTTCTTCTTACCATCTTCTCAGACCTGGGGGCTCCTCCACTTGATGTGCAGTATGGAATGAAGCAGTTTGACAAAGCTGCTGCCCTTGGGCACTCAGCAGGCTCCATTCCATCCAACCCCCTGTAGGGGATTTCAACCTCACCAGTCCCTAGTGTCGGAGAGGCACATCTCCAGTTGCACCTGGCAGTACCTGGCTGCTGCCTCCTCACGTTTTCCCCTCTCTCTGTTTGATCCTCCGTGCCCACTCCCCCTCTGGCCCCATCCAGCTGGCTTGGGCTGTGCTGACTTTGGCACAGGTCTGCAGAATTTCTGTGGCTCCCTGAATCCCTGCCCCTCCACAGAGAGCAGCCAGACTAACATCCTGCTCACAACACAGCCATTCCCCAGGGCCCACTCAGATGATGCAGAGAACCTGAGGCTGATGCAGCAGAGGGTGGTACCCACCACATGACAATCGTTGTGCTTTATAAACATCCCTATTCAACCCATTCTGAGCCTTGCTTCTGAGATTCTGGTCACTGGGCAGGTCCCTATTTCTCTTCCTAAAATGGACACAGTCTCTGCATTTTTATGGCAATTTACGAGTCCCTTCCCATACACTGATTTCACTCAATTCTCACAACAATCCTGTGAGGCAGGCAAGACTGGTTTTATCCCCATTTTACTGAAGGGGACGCTAAAGCCCAAAGAGATTATGTGACTTGTTTAAGACCACACATGCAAGTGACGGAGTAGGATCTGAAGCCAGGTCTTCCAGCTCCTGGTCAGAAGGGGCCGTCTGATAATGGCGGAGCTGATAGGCCTGGGTTCAAACCCTAACCCCACCACTTATTGGCTATGTGACTTGGGCAAGTTACATAGCCCCTCTGAGACTCAGCTTTTGCACCTATAACATGAGGGTGCCGCCCCCCCTTACAGTGTTGTCGAGAAGTAAATGAGATAACGGACCTAGGTTATGGAGCAGGCACCCACTTAATGCTAGTCAAAACTGCCCACACCCCATATCCTGCCAAAGGCCTGTCAGAGCTTGGGATCTGTGAAAGCACCCTCACTCTTCTCCCGACACCCAGGCCCTCCCTTAGCATTCTGCAAACAGATACACAGATATAAGTAAGACAAAGCAGCTTCCCACAGCCAATTTTTCCTCAAGCCCTAAGCATACAGAACATTCTCACGAGTGGAGCTTTCAGGAACCAGCCTCCTCCCCCATGGCCAGCCACCACCAGGCACTTCAACAGCAAGTCCAGTTTCAGACCAAGGCCACAGCGAGAGGCCAGCTGGGCCAGGGCAGGCCCATCGCCCTCTGATGCCAGCTCCAATAATTGGTGCTGATTTACAGATGTTTTCCTTCCCACTTTCATATCATTATTTAATTTTTACATTAAAAACATTCATTTACTTTCTAAGTATTCACAGGCCAATTTTTTCTCTACCTCTCATCTCTACACACAATATAACTGAGTTGGGTGGGAAACAACTCTAAGTTGGCTCTCCTTTGAGGTATGAGCCCACCTTTCCTGGCCCAGTCTCAGCAAGAACCTGGAGCATCAATCTTGAGAGGCTCAGGGTAGGGACTGGATTTCACTTCTGACTTCCAGCTTATAGTCAGGGAAGAAATGGGGAAACTCATTTCTCCGTGTCTTGGGAGTACAGGAGCTAAAGCTACTCATGAGATGGAAGACTGACCAGCACAGAGAAGTTGGTCTGGAGCAGAGGCATGGGCTCCGGAGTTACAAACCACATTAATACTCCTTCTCACAACGACCTTCCCACCTACTTCTGTCTCAGACTTTGGTTTCACTTACATTTTATAAAATGCCACGTGATTCAATCTTATTTTCAGTGAAGCAAAATAACTCTCACATCAGAGCTACTCTTCAGTTAGGAAAACATATTTGTAGAATAAAAACCTGTAATTAAATTGCCTTTCATTTTTAAGCGGAGGTTATGAATGGGGCAAAATGTTTTAACATCAAAAGAAAAACTTGCAAAGGGCCCTCGACACCCATGATACTACAGGCTGTTAGGAGCCTGCTAACACTCAGTAGTTCTGCCCTGATCTGGACAGCCATTCCCGGGCCAGAGCAAGAGCCCTGAGCGAATGAAGGGTTGATTGCTGGCTGACCCTCGGGAGCTCTAGAACAACCACAGCATACATGCACTTACAGGAGTTTAGCCAATCACACCTGGGATCCCTTGGGATGTGAGTTGAGTAGCTGTGACCAATGGGAAAGAATAAATGGCCTCAGCCATAACAGACATGCCCCAACAGGAGAAATTACTATGCCTGCTAAGTTTGCCCCCACCCCCCATCATAAACATTCTCTTTGTTACATCAGCATTTTGGATCTAGTACCTTCTTCAAGCCAAAATTGAAAACAGAAGAACAAAAAACCAGAAAGGTCTGAGAGAACTGGAAAACACTTCAAGTCAGATGGTAAAAGAAGACCTTTACCTTGAAAATGGTATTTTCCTCCTCCTGTTGGGGGCTATGCCGGGTGGCATGTTTCCAGGGAATCTGGAAGCGTTTGGAGTCCCTATGTAGCCAGATGAGCCCAGGGTACAGGCCACTATCCACTTGGGCCACCAACCAAGGCTTCAGCCGAACTCTGCGGGGGTGGAGAGCCATGATCTGGGTTGGGGGGAGGGGGAAGAAATGGGGAGAGGAGAATTAGGCCAGCCCCTGGGAAAAGTTCCCAGACACTGTTCCCATATGATAGAGCTACAGTTTCATTAGATTACAGCAAAGAAACTAAATATGGGAATAAACTGTGCCAGGTGGGGAAGAAAAGAAAAGAGGTTAAAAGGTTCTTTTGATTCTTATTCCAAAGCCATTTATTTTTCATGCTCTAGCCAAATCAGACTTATCACGTAAGTAGATCACATTTCTTCTATTTAAATCCCGAGGCAGAAAAATAAAAAGATGATGTCATCCCTGCTGGAAAACAGTCCTTCCGTAAGTACCAAGGGAAGAGAAGAGAAACTGCTCTTTTCAATCTCATCTCGGGAGAAGGAAGAAAAAAGTTATGGAAACAGCAGGTATGTAGGCAAGAACCTGAAGCATGCTCTCTTTTTAGACAACTAGGTGAATGGGAATATTTTAGTAAGAAATGACAGCATCGTGATGAGAGAGAAGTAGGCGAGGGATGGTCCCTGGTTCCAAAGTCCTCACTTACATAGATGAGCAGGCAGTGTATCCACAGGGATCTGAGAGCTGGGCCTCAAGTCAGTTTTCCTTTCTCTGGGCCACCCCAAGTTTCTGCACCAAAAAAAAAAAAATGCGGGGGCAGGGAGGTCTGAGCTGGTTATCCCAACAACAATCCAGCATCTAGGAGAAGGCTTGGGAGCACTGGAGACAAAGTGTAAGAACCCTGCCCTGTATCTGAGTCTGGTAAAGCTAAGATGCCCTAGAATGATCAAATACCACAGTTCCTAACCCTAGAGTACTAAAACCAGTCATAAGACAAGCTCTGTACTGCTAGGACAGCCTCCTCACCTGGGTCTGTTTACCTCCCCACAGAGGCTGAACTGAACTGATTGGTTTCTGGAGCCAGCCTGGGTAAAGTCTGCAATTGATTCTCATAAAGGGCATAGCGTAGCAGATAACATTCGGTGGCAGCGGCCAGCACTCACAGCGGGGAAACAAAGGCCTGCCCAGATTGGGTGCCTAAAGGAAAAAGCGGTTACCGGAGAAGTGTTTGCCTGGCGTGTTGTGTTTAGATTTTTTGGCGTTCTCATTTCTCTTTGTTTTTACTTCAGGTGAGAAAGATAGGCCTGCAAAAGAACGTTCATTCAACACATATTTGTCCGTCAGCTACTGTGTGACAAGGGCGACATTAGTTACTAAACACAATGTTCTCATCAGACTCCCTGAAGAAATCCACATTGGAATTGCTCAAACATCCACTGACAGAAAAGGAAGATAAATAAGTCACCTTCCCACCCAGACAGATTCCCACCTGGATCGCGGTTCGGAAACCAAACCAGCTGAGTCAGCCGAAGGCTCCCCCTCGGAGGAACTTAGCTTAAGGGGTGGGTCCAACGGCCACTTCTCTCCCCAGCCAGGCTCCCAACAAACGGGAAAACTCAAACCCAGCTCGGTCACTGGCACTTTAAGAGCAAGGCAGGACCTGCTCTCACCTGAGCCTTCTGACCCAATTACCAAGTTCTGCAACTGAAACCTTCACCCCTGGGAGCAGCTCACAGTGGGCAGGTGAGGTGGCACTCGGTATTCAAGTGCCCCCCCACCCCCATGTTCTTGGCCTAGCTGTAGGTTGCTCTGTAGGACTGCAAAGTCAAGCTATCAAACCATGGAGAACATTTACCTTATAAGGAGGAGGGAATGCATATTCTCCCCAGGGCAAGTTCTAGCCTTCTCTTCCTCAGTCCTGGCCTGCGGGAAGGGGGATGGGGTAAAGGAAGAACAAAGAGAACAGGAAATGGGCAGCAAACTGGTCCACCTAGTGAGGGGCTTTTGAGAATTTCTGTTGCAATATTGGTCAGTCTTGTGTCCAGGCCTGGCAGACACGTGAAATCCACCTCTTGACAGATCATGGTCTTTGAAGAAAAGGGCTTATCCTAGTTGATCCACAGCACGTCAAAAAACATTAAGGCAACCAGGCCAACACAAGGAACTGCACAGAGTGATGGGGAGGGAGAGGCAGCCACCCTTAGAGGTCGATGACTAAGATCTAGAGCCCTGTGTTCTCAGCATTCTCCCAAGATGGCAGTACACAGGAGCAACGCTGCCCCAGCCTCCTCCTCCTCCATGCCCCACCTCCATCACAGCTAACCCTCTCCACCTTCTGAAAGAGGACCGATATCTCCTCCACCTGCCAGCCGTACCTAAGACTATAAGAACAGGCAGAGAGGGAAAATTTGGAAGCAACCAAAATCACAGAGAAAAATATCTAAATAGACATTCATAGGCTGCAATATCAAGTAGCCATTAACATCTAGGCATCTGAAGAATTTTTACTGGATCTGGGAAAATGTTTAAATATGTACTTAAGGGGGGAAAATGCATCATACAATATTGACTGTATAGTAGTATCACCATCCTGTAACATACCATGCACTTGTGTACAAAAGCACAGAGAATTTTTGAAAGGGAAAGAAATAATACATCGATGCAACAAGAAGTTCTTAGTGGTTACCTGGTGATAGGACTGTGGGTGAATTTTATACATGCCTAAGTACTTTTATATACAATTCACATTTTCCTACAATGACATGTTTCGATTCACAACTTAAAAACAAAACACTACAAGTAGTATTTTTTTAACCACAGGAAGCTAAGACATTTCTTGGCCACTGGGAGATATAAGATGATGGCCTTCAGCTAATGAAACCATAGTAACAACAATCCTCTATCTACATAGGCTTAACAGTTTTCACATGCACTTTTATTTAACGTGTCTGATTTCATCCTCATAATGAAATTATCCCCATTTTACAGCTGGGTTAACTGAGGCACAGCAAAGTGCTTTATCTGGGGCCTGGACCCAACACTTCTGAGTCAGAGTGTGCTGTACCATATCCTGCCACTGCACCCAGCCTTCTAAGTCCCTCCCTTCTCCTATACACCAAGAAAGTAAATGAGAAACATCAACAAAGATCCAAGCAGCATGGAGGGCCAACGAAGTGGTTAGGGAGGAGACTGCATGACACCCACCCTTAAACTCACCTAAACCAGAGTTCTCTTTCAGAACACTCTCACCACCCAAATCCTAGTGCCCACAGAACAAGGTTAGCCTAGTTTAACTCAGCTCTGGTATCTCTAGCTGCCATCACAGCAAAATTCAAGGCCTGTGTCTCCCTCCAACAGGTATTCAACTATAGCCAAAGAACAAAGATTTAACCCATCCACTCCCCTCATACTGGGCACTGAGCAGGGACACTATCAACCTCCCTAAGGCATAAACCATCCTCTCTCACACCCCCATTCCAGGGAACAGGTCCCCTACAAACACCCGTACTGCCACCCCTGCAACCCCTGCCCGGACTGGTTTCCAGGAACACGGCCCCCCCAAAGCCAAGATGCAGGGGCTTCCCTGGTGGCGCAGGGGTTGAGAGTCCGCCTGCCGATGCAGGGGACACGGGTTCGTGCCCCGGTCCGGGAAGATCCCACGTGCCGCGGAGCGGCTGGGCCCGTGAGCCGCGGCCGCTGGGCCTGCACGCCCGGAGCCTGTGCCCCGCAACGGGAGAGGCCGCAACAGTGAGAGGCCCGCGTACCGCAAAAAACAAACAAAAAAACAAGATTCAGTCACCATTGGTTTTGCTCAGAGTAAAACACACACCCTCATTTCTTGCAGACAGGCCTCAGGAGTGGTCCTGCTTTTTCCCTTTCTCCTGGAGAGACCTGAAATGCCATCTTCCAAGTTCCCCAGTCTTTCCTCCATTTAATTTAGCCCTGTTTAGGGGTAAATTCTGGGCCTCTAGCCATAATTCCCACGCCTTGCCTCCCTGCTTGATTGAAGTTGGGGGCTGGAGAGAGGGAGCTACAGGGTATAGGTGCTGCTGTCACGCATTATACAAACATCGAAAACTACTCTCCTGGGTGAGCACCAGCCTTCACCAACCCCTACTCAAACGCCTTCTTCCTCTCCCTTCCCTGGTTTCCACTTTTGACATCCACCAAGAGAGCGGGCCTGGGATAGGGATGACCCCCTTACCACACAGCAGGCTCCCTGTAAACAGTGGCACCCTGGGCCTGCTTTCCAGTCAGGCCTGGAAGACTTTCCCCACTTGTCTATACCAGCCCTCCAGCCCTTTCAGGCGAACAGGGCCTCACCCCCAGAGCAACCACGCCCGGCGCCACCCTCGCCAACAAGTAGCTTAGCTACTTGGAAATTCACGGGTGTCTCTCAGGCCCAGGGCAGGGTCCTGACTGTGCTAAACAAATCCCAGGAGAGGAAACAACCTGGCTAAAGTTACTGGCCGCCCCGACGCGCCATTTCCCAAAACACCCACCAAGATCAAGGGCCGGCCGGCCTGGGAAATCCCCTCTTCGGGATCCAGCGGCCTGCGGAGCGGTGAGCTGGGAGGACCAGCGTGGTGGAGGCGCCTTAGCGCTCCCCGACGGCTGGTGGGTAGGGGCCCGAGAGCCGCACACTCCAGTTGGGCGGGAGGGAAAGGGAGTCGACAGAAGTAGGGGGTCGGTAAGGGCCCAGCGCCCCCGGGCTAGGACCGCCCGAAAGCTACCTGAAGCAGAGCGATGGGCACCCAGCCCTAGAGGGTATCCCCAAACAAACAGATGTCCTTATGCAAGCTTTCCTCACCCCCACAAACTCTGGAGGGGACGCTTCTTCACCGGCGGGCGTGTCCTCCCTCCCTCAAGCGAGGCTCCAGACGTTGGCGTCCCCAACTTTCTTCAATCCTTCTGCCAGAAGCGAACGTCCCTCCGAACCAAGTCCCCAGTTAGGATCACCCGTCGCCACTGCTCTCCTCGGCCGGTTGGGCAAGCAACACCTGGCTCTGCGCATGTAGGGACTGCAGGCTCCGCTCCCTTTCCCACACCGGCCCTCACCTTCCCCGCCCAGGTGAGCCAAGCTCACGTCAGCGCCTCGCCTCGGAACGCCGCGGACCCATCTGCCGTCCGGCCACGCCTCCCAGGTGTGGCCACGCCCCGCTGCGTTCAGGATTGGCGGGTTTCGAGAAATATGATACTCTGTGCTCCTGGGCGGCCCAGCACCCCACCCCCACCCCCAGCCCCTTCCCCACCGCCCTCCCCCGCTTCTAATCCCGGCTAAGAAAATTCCGGGACTGGGGTCTAGACCTGACCCCTTGGGGCTAGTGGTCTTCTGAACTGGAAGCGACTGGGAGGAAAAATAAGTCAAAAAGACTTAGATCTAAGTCGAGAAGGTGCCTCCCTTCCTCCATGTCCCATAATCACCCTGCGGTATGGAGACGGTTAACTACAAATAAGGATTTAGAGATTCTGGGTTGGCCCTAATACCTGTGGGCCTGTATAAGTGGAGTGGGGTATGGGGAAGGGACTCCGGACACTTGGTCCCTTCTGAGGGAAGCCCTGTGGCTTCCAGGGCAGGAATTCTGCCTTCACTCTGCCTTTTACCCATATGACCCTGAGTGAGTTGCTTAGCTGCTCAGTTTCAGTTTCCTCATCTATTCAGTGAGAATAATAGTCCTGCCTTTTCCAAATACTATCAGGTAATGATTAAAAGCATGGCGTCTGGAGCTAACTACTGAGATTCAAATCCAACTCCATCAGTTACTACAGACTTGGGCAAGTTTTCTAAGCTGTCTGGGCCTCAGTTTCTTATCTGTAGAAGGAGGTAAATAATAGTACCCACCTCAAAGGGGTGTTGTGGCCATTCAAAAAATTACTTCATATAAAGTGCTTGGAACAGTCTTTGGCACTTTCCAAGTGCAGTATAAATACCATTTTTATTGGTGTGAGGATAAAAAGTACCATATTGGCATTGCCTCATGGAATAAACAGACATCTACTATTACCTGAAATTCAAGGCCTGTATGTCCCCTAACAGGTGCTTGATAAAAGTTCCCTCACCTTTCCCACTGCATAGAACTCCAGTCCATGTAAAGTGCATGCTTACAGTGAGCTGTGTACTAGCACATGAGATGTGGAAGCACTAGGCTGTCACAGGTAAGAAGGGGCATAAGCAGGGTACTTAGGTTTTGGAGTTTAAAGCAATGAGTGAGAGACCATGATGGAGTAGTGTTATGACTGAATTGTGTGCCCCCCAAATTCAGATGTTGAGGTCCTATAACCTGCAGTATCTCAGAATGTGATCGTGCTTGGAGATAAAGTCTTCACAGAGGTAAGCAAGTTGAAATGCAGTCATTAGAGTGGGCCCTAATCAAATATGACTGGTGTCATTCTAAAAAAAAGGAAATTTGGACACAGAGACAGATAGGCATTGAGGGAAGATGATGTGAAGAGACGCAGGGAGAAGACAGCCATCTGCAAGCCAAGGAGAGAAGCCTGGGACAGATCCTTCCCTCACTCAAAGTCCTCAGAAAGAACCAACATTACAGACACCTTGATTTTGGACTTCTAGCCTCCAGAACTGTGAGACAATAAATTTCTGTTGTTTAAGCCACCCAGTCTGTGCTACTTTATTGCAGTAGCCCTAGTAAACTAATACAGATGGGTTGGAGAGGTCCAGATTGGTAATACTGTGGACTTGATTCCTAGTCCCAATTCAGCCTAGGGACTTAGCCAGCAAAGGCCTGGGAAGGCAGCAAGGCCCAGATCCTGACTCAGGCAGCCTCTGTCTCAGTCACTGCTTGTGGCCACTCTTCCCCACACGTAGGGGAAGGGAAGGTCTATCTCGTCAGCACAGCCAGCCTATTACTACTGATGAGCTCACCGGACAAGCCATATCTTCCATCTGGCCCAGGGCTGGGCTCCTGAGACCAAGCAAACAGTCCACTGCAGGTGTGTGTGACAGAGGAAGACCACTAGGAGAGTGTCATTTGAGGGGAGCCAAAAGCTCAATGGCATACAAATATGAGTGCACACATGGACATTCACTTTTCCAGTAGCTGAAATTACCATAACTAAGATGATTTCTTAGTGATCTTTGGAAGACACTTTTTTTTTCTTCTGCTCCATGTGGCTTGTGGGATCTTAGTTCCTTGACCAGGGATTGAACCCCAGGGCCACAGCAGTGAAAGCTCCAAGTCCTAACCACTGGGCCACCAGGGAATTCCCTGGAAGACACATATTTTAGAATCAGAAAATTTGAGCTGGGAGGGCCCTTCAAATCCTCTAGTCTAGGGATGAAACTGGCTTAGAGATGTTTGTTTGACCCACACATTTTTTGGTTTTTTGGGTCTTCGTTGCTGCGCATGGGCTTTCTCTAGTTGCAGCAAGCGGGGGCTACTCTTCGTTGCGGTGTATGGGCTTCTCGTTGAGGTAGCTTCTCTTGTTGCAGAGCACGGGCTCTAGGCTCATGGGCTTCAGTAGTTGCAGCATGCGGGCTCAGCTGTTGTGGTGCACGGGCTTAGTTGCTCCACGGCATGTGGGATCTTCCCGGACCAGGGATCAAACCCATGTCCCCTGCATTGGCAGGAGGATTCTTAACCACTGCGCCACCAGGGAAGCCCCCCACACAGTTTTTTAAACATTGGGAGACTTCACATAAACATCCAGATCCTTAGCATCTCTTGAAGAGTCAAATGCTCTAGACAG
>NW_021146864.1:0-25000 GCF_002837175.3 Physeter macrocephalus
CCTGGGCAGGACTGCTGAAGGAAGCAACCCACAAGCTGCACCCCAGTGACCACACTCCACATTTGTGGACCACACTCTTCATGGACCACAACCTCCTGCTTTCCCCTCCCCCTACCCACTGAAACCACTGCTCAACCTCAGTTGGACCATTGTGGGCCTATCCCTCCTACTCCAGTCAAAAAAAGGTGCCCTGGACCCAGTGCTGCAGACCTCCTACCACTCCTGGAGCATAAAAAATCCACAGCAGCTCTGAGGGAAGATCCTCTTCACAGCATTTCCACCTCCACACTCTCGGACAAAATCAGCAAGAGAGAAATCTTGCTGATCTCTAAA
Source organism: Physeter macrocephalus (assembly GCF_002837175.3). NCBI lineage: Eukaryota > Metazoa > Chordata > Mammalia > Artiodactyla > Physeteridae > Physeter > Physeter macrocephalus. The sequence continues at coordinate 334 of NW_021146864.1, forward strand.
TAGGAACATGCCTCCAAGCCTGGGGCAGCCCCAGACCTCAGATGACCCAAGCCAGAGTGGAAGTTCCTTGAGGGCACAAACCCCATGTTGCATGTCTAGAACCTCCCTCAGTGCCCAGCAATGTTTGTGGTTGGTTGAGTAAGTGGATAGGAGACCATTTTTTTGGCTCTTTTCTACTTCTGTTTCTTCTTCTCACCCTTGCTTATGTCTTCCGGTCAACACCAGGCACCACCCCAATGGGCTTCCCATGAACTCTTCTCTTGGGCCCACCAGCCCGGACAGTGCCTGGTTTGTTGAACTCCCGGCTTTCATTTGTGAAACCTGCCTGTGATGGGACAAATATGAATTATTCTTAAATTCATCTCATTAAAAACAGAAAGCATCACTGGATCATATATGCAAATAAAAGATTAGCATGTACTGACTTAGACTGGTTATGTTCCCCTCATTTCTACCCAAGATCATTATTTAGGATTCTCAAAAGTTCTCTGCTTATGAAGGATCTGGGTTAAGATCTTGGGTGAAAGGAGTGATACAGAAGGAGGACTGGAGATAAAGTGTCAAACAAGCCCTGTGTGGGTCAGGATGGTAGGAAATTGGCTCCACTCAGGCCTTAGGTGAAATTCTCCAGGAGGCCAAGTGTGTCTTGAGAGCTCCTAGCCTCAGCTTTCTGTCCCTATCTCTTCCGTGGTCTGGCACCCATGTTTTCTGCAAGTCCAAGGTTTTTTCTGTCTCATGACCCATGGTGCCTGAACAAGTACCTTCCAAAGATCAACCCTCCAGCCAGAAGGAATGATACCACTTCCTGCTGGGAATTTCAGGCATCCTGAAAACTTGGTAGGATATGTTTGGCAGGTTTGCAGGGCATTTTGGTAAGGGAAAGAAAGTTATCCTAAATCCTCACCAAGTTATTCCGAGTACAGAGCTCCCCTCTCCACCTTGGAGTCAGCCCAGATTTTAAGTGTAGGGTTGTTGCAATCCCCCCGCATCCCACACCCCTATCCCCTCCACAAAAGAGTGTGGCTAGAAGGACCAAAGGATGTCAGAGGTGGCCTGGGTCCTTTATCATTTCAGAAAATCAGCCTTGGGAACTTCCCTGGTGGCACAGTGGTTAAGACTCCACGCTCCCAGTGCAGGGGGACCGGCTTCGATCCCTGGCCAGGGAAGTGGATCCCGCATGCATGCCGCAGCTAAGAGTTTGCATGCTGCAACTAAGGAGCCCTTGAGCCGCAACTAAGGAGCCCACCTGCCACAACTAGGACCTGGCACAACCAGATAAATAAATTAATTTTTAAAAAAACTTACTAGAAGAAAATCAGCCTTGAGCATCACCCACAGTTAGAGAGAAGACATGGGCAACAGATGGCACGTGGAACTGGATGGTTGCAGGGAGTAGAGACAAGGGTGGGGGTGAGGGAGGGATATGTAGACCTCCAGGAGGTCCCTGGCCACTTTTGTAGAGGGCCTGTTCCGGGCCCTGTGCAAAGGCTATGGGAGGGCCACTTTGCGGGGAGTGAGACCACAAAGCCCCACTCTCAAGTTAGCCAGCCTCTGGTCATTCCTGTGTGGGGAAAGATTTCCATAGGATTACTTCTGTCCCAGGGAATCTTGGCCCTTTATCCAGGTGACCTGGATGAACCCTCTTGACTGAGAGCGAATGACCTGGCTTGATTGTCCACACAACTGGGAACGAACATCTTAAATGTGTCATTAAAATTATTCCAAGGCACTCTGCAGTGAACTGTGGGAGTCTGGGGAAGGAAGTACCCACCTGTGTCTGTTCCCTTGGCAGGGGAACTCAGTTTTAGGCAGACTGCATTTCAGGAGGAATGATTTCCCTTTGCCATCTCCTTTCCCCTCTTCCCTTTTCCTTTCATTGTTTCCATCCCAACAAGAAGGATGGAAATCACTTCTCCCCAGCCCCCACAAATTGACTATTCCATTCATCTAACTCACTGCCTTCTCTACATCTAACTCAGAAAAGATGGCTAATGAGATGCCGTAGCCCAAATCTATTTCCTTTCCTGAATTATTCTGCCAGATAACTCCCCTCTTTGTGCATTTGTAATGTTTGGGCCATGGCTCCTGACTGGACACCAACAGCTAAGTCCTGTGAGGTAGAAAGGTGTTTTGGAGCCCAGTCCTAGGCTGAAGTACTCCAGGTACTGTTGCTCTCCTCTCTTGTGACCATTCATTACTAATGAGTGCATTTTGTTCTATTGAGTGCAGCCTCAGAGTGCTTCACAACTTATAAATAGAAAATGTAGGGCTTCCCTGGTGGCACAGTGGTTGAGAGTCCGCCTGCCGATGCAGGGGACACGGGTTCGTGCCCTGGTCCGGGAGGATCCCACATGCCGCGGAGCGGCTGGGCCCGTGAGCCATGGCCGCTGAGCCTGCGCGTCCGGAGCCTGTGCTCCGCAACGGGAGAGGCCACGACGGTGAGAGGCCCGCGTACCGCAAAAAAAAAAAAAGAAAAAGAAAAAGAAAATGTAACATAAATAGAAATTGGGCAGAGAGTAGGGAGAAGTTAGGGGTGGTAGTTCATTCATTAACACATAGTTTTTGAGCAGTGATTTTAAGCAGGTCCCTGTGTTAAGTAGCAAGGGAGTATGACAAGATAGACCATTAGGCCCAGCAATATATAATGCTTTTTATTTAGCCCGATATATTAAAACATTATTATTTCAACGTGGAATCAATATAAAAATGTTAATGAGCTATTTTACATTCTTTGGTAACTCAAGTGTATTTTGCACTTTACAGCACATGTACAATTCAACTCAAACTAGTCACATTTCAAGTTCTTAAAAGCCACACGTGGACAGCACTGCTTTCAGGATCCCAGACATACGATTTGTGGACACACATGCTCCCAGGGATTGCAAGGGTTAATTTAAAGCCGGCCACCCCCGTGGAACCAGTGGGAGTTGTGAGCAACAGCTCTGCGGAGTATGCCGGGAGTTGTAGTCCGCACTCGTCTGTCCGTGGGGTCCGATGGGAGTTGTAGACAGAGGCCCTGTGGAGCATGCTGGAAGTTGTAGTCTGCGCCATACTGCGGAGGGGTCTGCGTATCATGGCCGCCTACGCCGCGCTCTCGTACTCTTCCGCTTGGCCGCAGAAAGTTTCGGTTCTGTCCAACCGTGGACCCACGAGCGCGTAAGTGCTGCGGGTGGCCGGCCGGACTCATGGGGCACCTCTAGTTGCTGTCGTCTCCGGAGCGGAGAACTTCCCTCCAGGCGCGGCTTGTCACCTGTTGCGCTTACCGCCTCCGCCCTTATGCCGGGTCTTCCACAGACTCCGCCGGAGCCCTTGCCCAATGCCCTTGCCCTTGCCCAGCGGGCCTAGGAAGCACCTAGGGCCGGTGAATCTGACCCTGGAACCCAGGCTGCCTCTGGTAATCAGTTAGAAAGACGGACAGCCCCCCCCCCCCCCCCCCACCCACCCCCGGCCCAAACACCAGTTCCAAGACACCCAACGGCCAAGGAGCCCACAAGTGTGGTCTGAGAACAAGTCTTGGAGTCTTTAAGCACAGGAGAGACAGGTCCCCGAGTTTCTGCTTGCATTGTCTAAGAAGCCGATGACCTGAAGAGGCGTCCTTCCTGGCTCAGCTGGGCCGGGACAGCCCAGACCTTAACTTTACAAAACTCCAAGACTTAACTTTGCCCGGGTCTCTCCCCTCTCGTGAGGGGACGGTTTGTTCATCCTGGGCCATCCCCAGGCCATGGCCCATTCTCTTTACCCACTGTCTCTTGTGCTCTGGTGCAGGGTTTCGAGATAGCCCCCAGGTGATTGTTCCTGAAACACCTGTGGATTTTTGGATTGTGGTGTGGCTGCACCGGACTTCGGCTAGGGTCCGTGATATGAAGAACCTAGGCCGGAGGGTGTAAGGGGAGGGCTGAATTTTTCTTTTCCTGAGAAAAGCATGTGTGGTTGACACCTTAATCACGTGGCTCCCAGATAGTGCACTTGTGTCATCTGATGCCCCTTGTCGCTCTTCACAGTTCCATCCACTGCCCCCCTCCAGAGCAAAACAGAGCACTCTTTGAAACTACTGGTGTTGGCCACAGCCTCTCTGCCCCTCTGCCTGTCTTACCACAGCAGTTTCCTTTCCCAACAGAGAAGTGGGTCAGGGGCTCTTTGAGGGCAGAGGATCAGGCGTTAATCTGCTCACTGCTCTCCTGCCACTTCCAGCCTTGTGGTGCTCTGTAGCAAGCTTAACTCCCCTGCCATCTGCCTAATGCGGGCTGCTGGGTATTGTAGCCGGGGAAGAGCTGTCACGCTGAGGTTCTGCTTTCAGTGGCTCCCACGCCTCTGAAGTGGGCCCATGTTGAGTAGGTTCCACTTGACCCTCCCTCCCATGAGAGCTACTGTTCACAAATTATTGAATGCCCTGTACCAGTTATGAACCATTATTATTAATCACCCTGGAAATCAGAGTTAATTGTCTCAGTGATGGGACGTGGCCTTCTTTGATTAAAGGAATTAGGAAAAAGATTTTCTGTTTCTTTTAAAAGTGTTCTTTGTGTAATGCTTCATTTAGTTTTTAATTTGGGAAAACAAACATACAGGTTCATTGAAAGAATTGTATAGTGAACATATACCCACCTGTTAGATTCTACAGTAAATATTTTACTCCAGTTATTTTTGTGTTGCTTTAGAGTCGATCCTCTAGCTACTCTTTGAATGGTCTTTGCTCCTTGTGGCTGGTTTGGGGACACCAGCATGGGTTCAGAAGCCACGCTTTTAACCTGGTCCTTCTGGGATGGGATGGCCCCCACAGATGTTTGTGACAAGAGGAACCACCCAAAACAGCGCAAGATCAGAGCAGTTGGTAACTTTGTCCCATGTTGGTCACTGAGGCTGTGGGCTGCTGCCTCTAGAACATACAATAGGCACTCAAGAATGGCATTCCCCCTCTTCCCTTTAGGGGAGAGGCTTGGCTAATGGGTAACCTGCATTTTCTGGTGATTCCAAGGACAGCTTCGGTGGCTCAAAACCAGAGTGTCTTTAAACGTGAGGCAGAGGAAGCATATTGTCGAGCTGTGGTGTCATGGTGAAAATCACTGATAGGAACTCAAAAGTCTGGAGCCACATTCACTAGCCAGCCCAGGCGGCAGAACAGGTAAGATTCATTAACCAGAGGCCGCCTGTGAGCAGAGATGATTCGAGTTTGGCCTTGTGAACGTCTGTTCGCCTAGTGTGGATGGATGTCATTGTGTTGCTCAAAAGATAAACAGTGTTTCCTATTTGTGATCTCAATGCCAGATTTTTTTAAAGCTTTTGATTGGTTTAACAGCCTCTGTTTGAGCAGCTAAATCAATCAGTAGGGTGGATTTTGAACTGTTTCCATGGGTCTCTGTTTATCATGCTGTTTTTAGATATGTTACTATACTGTCCCCATAAGAGCTTCGGCCTCAGAGTGCACGGGCTCCTTGGCTTTTAGAAGATGACGATGACAGAACTGTGCTGATTTGGGCAGGAGGTGTTTCTCCCTCTTCCTCACTTTGGAGCCAGTCCGCCTGGTGGTTTTAGTGGCCGCCAATGGTCCTTCCTGTTCTCTGTGGCATTTGAAAGAAACCAGGTGCCTGTTTCTAGTTAGGTCAGATCCTCTTTGCAGGGATGAGGATGTGCGTGTCAGTGTGTTTCCGAGGACAGACTTAAGGAGAGTCTGTGATCTGGGTATAGTCCTGTGGCAGTGTGGCTGGTTTCAGAGCCCAAGGGCAGGTCTGGCTAACCATCTTAGGAGCCTGGGGTACCACACCCTTGGCCTGGGGCAGAAAACCGAGTTAGGGGAGCCCTTGGAATCCAGAAGGAAAACCTGAAGGGAAAAAGCATTCCAAGCAAGCCATTAGTCTGCAGAGGGCTAGGCCAAGAGGAGAATCCCTGTAACAGGTCCAGGGTGGGCTGGCAACTGAACCAGAGGTGGTGCCTTAATGTGGACCTGGAAGGAACTGTAGCCCCAGGTGCTTTTTCCAGGGCATCTACAGCCTGGGTCAGGAGCAGGGCTTAGAAGCCTCAGCCAAAGTTAACCACCAAGAGTGTCGTCTTCTCGCGCACCTCCTCCATGGAGGAAGGTAAAGGGTAACCTCTCTACACTGTATCTGAAAACACACACACACACACACACACACACACACACACACACACAGTCATATAACTTCCCCAGGACAGATATGTTCAAATTGCCTCAGAATACTTTGAACGAAATGTACCATGGGTCTCCCCCAATCACGGCTAATCTTTATCGCATTATTTGTTACGTGATAGGGAATGGAAATTTTACAGGATGAATCTGATTCTGCATTCTGAATAGGGTCTAGCTTGGCAGGACTCAGCTGTGATTGAGAGAAGAGAAGACACTTTCCTTGCCCATTGCTTCCTGGATGTTTTCTCTGGGCTTTCCAGTGGCAAGACCTCCGCCCTGCACCCCCAAATATGGATATATGGCTCCTTCCTGAGCAACTGCCCACCTTCCTAAAAAAGATAGCTTTCTCCAAGCCCAGAAGCAACACCTCACAACCACAAGTCCCTCTTGACCCCCCTGCTCTCCTGGGTCAGCAGACTGGAATCGGGGCCAGTTTTGTGTATGTTCCAGGGGGAGTGACCAAGAGACCTGGAATTGTTGGTGGGAGGGAGGGGGCCAAGAGAAGGTTCAAGAAGTGATGGCAGGGCTTCCCTGGTGGCGCAGTGGTTGGGAGTCCGCCTGCCGATGCAGGGGACGCGGGTTCGTGCCCCGGTCTGGGAGGATCCTGCATGCCGCGGAGCGGCTGGGCCCGTGGGCCATGGCCGCTGGGCCTGCGCGTCTGGAGCCTGCGCTCCGCAGCGGGAGGGGCCGCGGCAGTGAGAGGTCCGCATACCGCAAAAAAAAAAAAAAAAAAAAAAGAAGTGATGGCAAAGAAGTGATGGCAAAGTCTCAAGTCTTCATTCCCTTTAAGAAAGAGAAGATTACAAGCAAGGAGTGTTTGGGTGAGATGACCCAGGCCTGCATTTGGTCAGCCCTTTAATTATAGGTCTTTAATTATAATTGTGTCACCTAATGAGCCTTTGTTCACGTGTGCTAAAATGTTGGCCTCTGAGCTGGCCTCTGACAAACTCTTGAGCACTTTCCTAGGCACCGTCTAGAAGCCCTGGTGAGGGCAGTCTGCCTGACCACTGACCGTTTCAGCACTGAGCCCCAGGACCTCCAGGCCTTCAAAGCTGCAGGTACCAGCCAAGTGCCCCCTTTCCATAGGTGGTAACTAGATAGATGCTATTGGGTGTGCTGAACCAGGCCAAGGCAATGGACTCTTTGGAAAGGCTTTCTGCTTTTGACTGGTTTGAACTGTCCTTGTTAACATTCTTTCCCGGTCAGGGTGGAATTGACAACTTGTATGCCCCACCTTGTTCAGGAGTCGGGGAGGAGCCGACTGTATGGTGCCCTCTCTGGGTCATGTCTTAGCTATTGTGTTGGGAGCAAGTATGACAAATTTGGCAGGCAGGGCAGGGTTGTCTTCTATGCCCCAGACCTCCTCCTCCCCTTCTGATCCTTCTTTCCTTATGTGGCTACTCAGATGCTGTTGTCAACTGAAAAAAAATACACAACATGAGAGCCGTGAGTTAAGCTTTGTTAAGGGGGAGAGGGTCGGTATCATATATGATTTTAGTGAAGGGGGGTACGTGCAGTCAGTCACACATTTTGGCAAGGCTTGCTGCTAGTCACAAGGAGCAGATGTCACTGTTAATGATTTTAGTACTTTTCTGTATATGAGAAGATGGAAGAATTTAGGCTCGTAAAATGTTCTCCTGAAAATATCGAAAATATCGGAAGGCTTGTTCTGCCAGTTTATCCCAGAGCACGGAGTGCCTCATTCCTGATCTCCACCCTGAACTCCTTTCAGGATGTCTTGAAGGTCAGTGACTGCAGTGGCTTAATCCTTGTAGAGGCAGATGGCAAGTGCCAATTTCAGCTGGCACTGTGTTTCTCCTGCCAGAGCCAGTTTGGGGACAACATCATGAGTATTAGTCATTTGTACCATAGTGTAAAGAAGTTTACATGAGTCAGTGTTTCCGTATCTTCATTTGGGACTGAACTGCTGTCTCTGTTGTTTAAGGCACTTAGGGCATCTAGGCAGGTATGGGAGGAATTTGGAGGTCAGGGAAGATCCTTTACCTCTAAAATAATACGTAGGCTGTGACGAGGAACCCAGGCAACGGTACCAGGTAATAAATAAGAATTTTTTAAAAGGCGTTTAGTTAGTCCCTTTTCCTCCTTACCAGAAGATTGGATGTTTTCAGACATTCTGGATAAGCTTAAACATAATTTTGAGCTGTTGGCAAGAGAATCCAGTGTTCCCCAAAATTTTATAAAATGAATTTCTCTGGTATTTGAAAGAGCTTGCTAGAGACAGTGATGGAGGTGTTCACAATCTCATGCAACAAGGACCCTGGGTTGATGGAGGTGATTTGCACTTTAGGGGCCTTGCAAGGCCCTGGAGTCCTGGAGCCCATGGCGGTATGGATAGAAGCAATCCCTGAGTGTCTCCTGAGTTAGAAGAGCAGTTTGCCAATGGGTTGTAGAGGTCAGGATCGCACTGGTTCATGCCAGAAGTCTGTGATTCCTGTAATATAATAGGAAATATGTATTTGGTCTCTTACCTGGTTCCTGGCACAGAACTTCCAAAACTTTGGAATTTCCTGAGTGATAGGAGTGTCTTTTGTTATTCATAGTAAAACCCTTTCAACCATAAGCATAACCATATGCTAATAACATGACTCTTCATGGGCCCCTGGATAGATAGCTTCTGCCTGAGGGCTGGTTGCCAGAGGACTTTCAGCCCCACCCTTAGACCCTTCTGGGGAGTAGAGAGGGGCTGAAGGTAGAGTAAATGGCCAGTGGCCAGTGATTTAATCAGTCATGCCTATGTAATGAAACCTCCATAAAAACCTCAAATGACAGGATTCTGAGAAATACTGTGCTGATGAACACATTGAAGTGCTGGAGGGCGCAGAGCCCTGAGGGTATGGAAGCTCCCACCCCACCCCACTTATCTTTGCATCTCTTCCATTTCACTGTTGCTGAATTGTGTCTTTTAAAATAAACCGGTTATAGTAAAATGTTTCCCCAAGTTCTGTGAGCTCTTCTAGCAAATTACAGAACCTGAGATGGGGATTTTGGGAACCCCAGTTTATAGCTGGTTGGTCAGAAGTACAGGTAGTGACAGGTACTGGGACCTGTGACCGGTGTCTGAAGCCGGGGCAGTCTTGTGGGCTGAGCCTTTAACCTATGGGGTCTGCACTGACTTCACGCAGTTAGAGTTAGAATTGAATTGAGGGACTTCCCTGGTGGTCCAATGGTTAGGGCTCCGTGCTTTCACTGCTAAGGGCACGGGTTCAGTCCCTGGTCTGGGAACTAAGATCGCATAAGCCCTGAGGCATGGCCGAAAAGAAAAAGAATTGAATTGAATTGCAGGACACCCACTGGTGTCAACTGGATATCGGTGTGGGGGGAAAAGCCACACATTTGGTGTCAGAAGTGTTGTGAGTAAAAAATATCTCATCCCTAAATCAAAGGGCAAGCTTATCTAGAGACACAAGGAAGTTGACCAAGGAGTGGAGAGAGACTGTGCCCCATTCTGTGTCTTTTGAAGTTTAATAATAACCTCAGGCCCAGGAAAAGGGAGGCCAGAATGCGAAGAGTCATTCTTTCAAGTCCATGAAAATAGCATTCCGTGGTGACCATTTGCTTCCTGAAAACCTGTGAGGTGGGTCACTGTGTAGTCACTGTGACCTACAGCCCCAGCAGCGGTTTCTCAGGGCTCATTATCTTCGTGGTGAGGCAGAGGCTCTTTGGAAAATCAGCTTGTGTAATCAGTGGTTGAGCACAGCTCACCCTGTGACCTGGGAACTTGGCCACAGCGGAGGGAGGCACTCCGAGGCTCAGGCGGAGAAGGCCTCCTGGGCTCCGGCGGACACTTGCGGCTTCACCAAAGTGCCAGGAAGTCTTGAAGGAGCATGTTTCTGTCTGTTCAGGCTTGTCATTCCAAGATGCCAGGTTGGTTTACAAACACTATTGCCCTTGTGCCAGGCTCCAAAAAGGGCTGGTTTCTAGGAGATCCAGCTGGTTGTATAGTTCATGCGTTGTCCCAGCCGGAGCCTGGATGACGTAACTAAGAATCTGTTGTCATTAGTGCTTCCTTTCCAGGCTCTGCCCTCTCTGTCATTTGCGAGTCTCAGCCTAGTTTTAAGTAAGTATACACAGAGACCCAGTGGACTCATGGGGTATAGGTTATCTTCTTACAAGATTATTTCTTCCTGAAGGTACAAAGCTCTCTGGTGACCATAGTCAAATAAGGGGAGTGCAGGTAGAGAAACAGCCTCTACACCTGCCGTGCCCTCCACCCTGGCGCCCTTTCCTCCTCAGGTCTCTTCCATGACCTCCTGTTCATCACCCAACTCAGTTGCCATTACTGAGAGTGTCCACCATCCTCTCCCTTCCCCCAGCAGAATGAAAGTTCCCTTCCTCAGGTCCCATTGCATCTTGCTAAATTCATACCGATGCTGCTCTTTTGTTTGCTGAGATAAGATGTACAGTATGTGAGTTTTGACAAATATATGTTCGTCAAATATATACAGTCATGTAACCAACACCATAATCACGACACAGAGTAGAGTTGCCCACCAAAATTTCTGCATACTCTCTTATAGTCAAACCCTCCCTTCCCCCTCAGCTCCTGGCACCCATGGATCTGATTTCCCCCCAGGGTTTTGCCTTTGTAAGAACAGCATGCAGATGGAATCATAAAGTAGGTAGCTTTTCAGTCTGGCTTCTTTCACTCGGCAAACATCTTTGTTGTGTGTATCCCTGGTTCATTCCCTCTCCTTGCTGAGTACCCATAACTTTTTATTCATGTCTCTGCATGGACCTCTTCTGCCATATCCGCATATCTGGATGCTTTTCTGTCTGTCTTCTTGGTGCACAGTCGAGCTCCTCCAGGGCTGGATGCTGCCTTGTTGCCCCAGTATCCCCAGGCTGCACTTGACAGTGTGGTGCCGGGGCAGCTGTGCATTGACAGTGATGATCCTTGGTCCTCTCCTCCTCGCTGGGGGAGGAGCCAAGTGTCTGCCCAGGCAGCAGAGCCCCTGCAGAAGTCTGGCCCATCCTGGGCTCCTGCTCTCTAGGGCCCTGGCTGGTCCCTGCTCAGGCTCTGTGTTCAGCAGCTGACCTAGAGAGCCGCCCAGGGATGGGCAGACTGGCTTCTGGTAAATCACACCCACCCTTGGTTTGGTGTCTGTGATGGCAGGGTACCAGCACTTGCTAGGGACTTTGGCGGAGTCTTTGTGGATGCCCTGACTCTCTGGGGCTCCATGTCACGAATTACTGGGAGTGTGGTACAGGTATGTACCTGTCTAGTTCCTCCTAGGCTGAAGAAGCCCTCTTTGGGCCTTGTTTTCACTGAGTCACAGCTGCACTGGCTTGTGAGTTAAAAACAGGCCTAGGCATATCTGTGCCATGACAGGCCCTCCCCAGGCCTCAGGCTGACCTGGAATGCTTGTGTAAGTATTTGGAGGAACCTGAGGTTGGCGACCATTTCTCCTCCTGGATCTTCCTGCCTTGTCTCCTGGAGCAGTAAGGCGAGGAGCGTGGTGGGAGAGTGAGGACCAGTTCATGTTTGAAACACTCAAGGTGGTGGCACATTTGAGAGGCGCTGGAGTTCAGGGCAGTTCCTAGAAGCCAGTGGAAGTGGTTGACATTTGCTGTAGTGACAGTGGCTCCGTTGTAGAGCCAAAGGGGTTGAATTCAGATTGACCAGAGTTCACATCACGGTTCCCCTCCCTACTGGCCCGGGGCCTTAGACAAGTTACACGGCTTCTCTGTATGCCAGTTTCTCCCTTGTACGTTATCTATCTCCCAGGGTGCTGCTGAGAATTAAAATGAGTGAGTGTGTAAAGCACCTAACAGGCCCAGTGCACAGCAGGCCCTCATCTAGGGGTGGCTACTATGGCCACCTCTAGTCTTGCCAACTGCTTTTGCCAGCAAATGTTACGCCTTTGCAGCAGACATCTAAGGAAAGGGTTAGAGGTTCTAAAAGGAGGATATGGTGGTGTCCAAGTGCATGTCCAGACCTCCTTCCGATGCTGCTCGTATCTCCTCCTCTTTGTTGGTCTCCAGCCACCACTGCGTCCTTAAATCACTTCAGCAGCTGCCCAAGTAGCGCTGGTAACTAGGGACTCACCAGCTGTGAGAGGACTGTAACCGAGCTTAAAATAGAGACGGCCCTTGACTGGTCCTGAACGGCCCCTGGTGTCTGCCCTCCCAAGTTGAGCGGGACTCTGGTGGCTGGAGGCTGAAGACCTCCCTGAGGGGCAAGCCAGGCTCTCCTTGGTCCGGAAGCCCTTAGGGTATGTGTCCTCAGCCTCATGCCTCCACCGCTGCCTGGGGAGGGGTAGGGCCCGGCCTGGAGGAGACCGCAGATCTGGTGTGGTGGCACCTTAGGCTTAGCAGGTCAGTGAGCGGGGTTGGACTAGTTCTGGCCTTGGTGTAGGGGAATGGGGGGAGCCACTGGGAAGCGTTTTTAAAGGTGGAAAGTGCGGCAGGCCTGTCTAAGGGCAGACTAGGAGGGGAGCTCAGAAAGAATAGGTCATGCTATTTAGTTGATCTTGTTTTCTTTTGAAGCTCCCAACCAGGTCCCTGTGTCTGAATATAAGTGTATCAGAGAATGCCCACAGAGCAAGGCCCACACAGAAAGGTCAAGCCCTTCCCATTGAGGGAAGATGCCCAGATGGGGCGACTTTGTGCCCGGAGCAGCGTGCCTCTACCACTGTCTTTAAATTGTGTCCGTGACCGCCTCCTCCACGGCGTCCTTCCTGTGCAGGTGCCACCACGGAGTCTGACCACTGCTGAGCGGCCCCAGGCAGGAGGCCCACAGCCAGGAAAGGCGGCCCCTGACGGTCACGGTTACCATGGCGTCCACCAGCGTGGAGAGCCAGCTGCAGAGAATCATCCGCGATTTGCAAGGTATGGCTTGGCTGCAGGGCACACCGAGCTTGGTGTTGAGAGAGCTGTGACTGTGCTTTTGCTGTTGCCAGCTGAAATTAGCCCTGTGATCTGTGTTTACACCGAGAGTAATCGGAGCCCTCCGGACACATCATATTGAAATATTTGGGGCTCAGATGTCCGCCCTGTTAAGGCTGGGAGACCTTGCCTGGCCCTCCTCTCAGGCACTGTAAAGGCACTTTGTAAACAAAATCAAATACCCCTTTCTGGGTCTCGGTCTGATTTCTCCGTGTGCGTTTGTTTGTGTTTTCAAACCACCTGTTAAGTCTTTGAATTGTGAGCCTCTGGGAGATGGTGGAATTGGATCATTTGCAGAGATATTCTGCCTCCTTCTAAGCAGGAAGACGAGACACCCATCTTTCTTGTTTTGCTCTTCCACCTGGTCCCGGGTGGAACTCACTCCAGTTCTGGGCCTGCTGCCTCCCAGACTTCCCTGAGCTCAACGTTGCCCAATGAGAGAGACTTGTAGGCCTTGGCTCACTGGACAAAGGCAAGGCAGGCGGGGGTGCGTGTGCAGAGAGCAGGCTCGGGAGGAACGCGCTGTGTTCTGTACTGGCTGTGGAGTCCAGGGCCTAGGTTCACCCTTTCAGGTGACGTCCCAAGGGGAGAATTTTGGCGACTTTTCTGTCCCTCATGGATCACCAGGGCAGGTCTTGTAAGCCTCTCTGGAGCATCAGCACATTTGCTACAACACAGTCTGAAGCTGACTCCTTCCTCCATGTCATGGGGACCCCAGTGACACTCTCCTGACAGACTCAAGGCGCAGGGTCCTAACTGCTCAGACACAGTGATAACCAACTGCAGTTGCTAATACCCAGGCTAGTGGAGGCCACAACAGTCTTCATTGTGAAGGCACATATTGATGAGATAAAAATCACTTTCTCAGGCGTATCTCCTGTTTATGTAGTATTTTGGGCCTTTATGGCACTTCATGTGTGCCAGGCACGAGTCTCACAGATAATAGCTCGTTGAGTCCTCACGTTTGGTCCTCTGAGGCAGGGACCATTATTATTCCCATTTTGCAGATGTAGAAACAGGCACAGAGAGGTTAAGTGACTTGCCTACGGTCACACATCCAGTTAGGCAGAGCCTGGGTTTGCACACACATCTGGTGCCAGGGTCTGTGCTCTTAACCACACCAGTCTACGTCCAGCTAAAATGTGGGAGATGGCTTTTCTTTTTAAATCTATATATACACACACACATGCACACACATACACACAGAAAGTAAAATGACAGTCCCTGCAAATCTCAGTTTGCCCCTGGTCTTCAGAGGTTTCTCCACAAAGTAAGCCATCTTCTCTCTGTTTTAGTCTCTGGTTCTCAAGGATGACTCTGGGACCCAGAGGTCCTTATTGGAGGGAAGAGAGAGGAAGGGAGGAGCCCATGGCAGAGCTCCTGATCCAGGGAGGAGGACAGGCATCAGAATTGGTTCAGTTGCCCTTTCCCACCCCATGTGCTATCCTCGTCTGTCATGCCCCACATCCCAAGGCCATCTCAATGTCCTATACCCAGCCCTCAGAGCACTTTGGTGGGAATTTTTAAAAGGCACCACACTTTCTCAAGACCCTTTCTTTTCATCTGTTGGTAATTATCAGAGATTAGAGCTGGAAATTTCATATTCCACGTCCAAGGCTCCTTCTTTCAAAATTTCAGGAGTTCCCAGGTCAGGTTATGAGCTTTACCCCAGCCTGAGGGTGGGGGAGGAAGGCTGTGTGTCTTTCCTGGTCCCTGGCTGCTGGCTCTCAGTGCCGCCACAGCAGACACTTCTAGTAGGGCACACCAGACCACAGTCACTTGTTGTGAGACTCAGTCCCAAGAACATGTCTTTGCCATTTGCTGACCTTTGCCTGAGGGATCAGTGTTGATTAACTTTTAGCAGCTTAGGCTCAACTTCAGTCCTGGCAGGTCTGCTTTCTAACCATGGTGTTTGAGAGCAGTGGCTAGGGGTTCCTTTTCTTTCAAGAATTGTCAGGGGAAATAGCTTTGTGCAGCATGTCCCAGCCATCTCGGCTGGGGACATTTTTCTCAGTGTCTAAACCAAACCCAACTTCTGACAGTCCCTCTGTCCCACAGCAGGGCTGTGAGTGAGAGTCAAAGGGGTTTTTCCTCTTTTTCTACACTGGGAGGTAAATCGTCTTAGAAGTTAAGAGGTGAGCTCTGGGGTCAGAGAGCCCCTGAGAAAACCAGGGTTCTCATTTCAGCTCTGCTGTTTGCCACCCGTGATCTTTGGCTCTGACCTCTCCGTGAGTTCCTCATCTGTAAAGTGGGGATGATAATGCCAGCCTTCATCAGTTCTACCGTGCATTTACTTTTTTTTCACATTTTAACAGCTCTGAAATTGGGATCATCTTAAAATCAATTGCATCTTAGATTTGTTGAAATAAAGCAGTTCCTGCCTCACAATGCTCTATCGAATGAGAAGGACATGCAGAGGCCTGGTCCCTAACCAGTACTCAGTTAACAGAAGCAGGCGGTGGTGTCATTCTTGGCATTGTCATCGTGACCTCTGCATATTCTGGGTTCTCTGGAAACCTGGACTTAACCATACCGAGCAGTGGGGTTATAGTGAAGAACAAGAAACATGGCTGGAATAGAGGATAAAGCTCTCAGGAAGTCAGTATTAGGGGACTGCTGTATGATTTATCCACACAGCAGACGTTTTTGATGAAATACTACTCGCAAATGATAAGGCCTACGTGGTGGGCCTACAGGGATGACCAAGAAATGTGCCCAGTCAGTGAGCTGTTGTAAAGTACCTGTGGGCTCTGAGGACATCCTAGCGCCTTCTGACTTGGAGTTCCAGCCCATGGATGTTTATGTAGCACTCCACATGTGCACAGTGCTTTGCCATCATGGGCCACTTACTCCTGCTGGCCCCGGGGCCATCTCGCTGCTCTCTCTGAGGCCAGTCTCCATCTGGTGACATGCTCCTGTTTGTTGTCTTAAAGATGCTGTGACAGAACTAAGCAGAGAATTTAAGGAAGCAGGGGAACCCGTCACAGATGACAGCACCAGCTTGCATAAGTTTTCTTATAAACTTGAGTATCTCCTTCAAGTAAGTGACTCCTGTCATGTGTTGATTTCTGCTCTATTGTCTCTTGTCTCCCTCTTGGCTTCTTCATCAATATTCAGGATGCAGCTCTGAAAGCTCAGTGCAGCCGTTGAGCCCTCCTGGTTAGACTGAAGGTCAGAGCCGTCCCCAGCCTCCAGTTGTGATCCTCTGGGGAATCCGAATGTTGCCCCTCAGGATGGTTTTGGGAATCGAGAACATTCTTCAGAGATTTAGGTCATCTTAATGCAGGTCACAAGGTCTCTCTGTATAGCAGGGATCTTAACTTTGGGGGAGTCACATACCCCTTTGGCAGTCCCGTGAAAGCTATGGAATCTCTCCCCAAACACATGCGTACACACGCAATCACATTTTCCAGGAGTGTGCAGACCCTCTGAAGATTATCCAGAGGCCCCTGTTTTAGAGCCTCGCTCCTCAAAGTGCGGTCCATAGGCCAGCAGCATCGGCATCACCTGGGAGCAGGTTAGAAGTGCACTCTTGGTTCCCACCTTGACCTGCTGCATCAGGATCTCTGAGGTCAGCTCAGGAAGTTTTCTTGTAACATGTTTACAGTGTAATGCTTATATCTGCTTGGTTCAAGAAGCACAGATCTAGAGAACTCTGCAGATGTGGAAAAATACAGGCAACTACAATAGGCAGGAAGGAAATGGACCAATATGATAACAGAAGTTACCTTAGGGTGATGGTGTAGGCATTATAATTTTTTCTTTTCTTTATTTTTTTTTGTTTTATCCAGTTGTCCTAACAATGTATGCAAATATTTTATAATAAAAAAAATGCTATAGAACATTACATTATAGGAAGATATCCTCTATCATTTTGAACACCATAAGTTTGCAATGTCCCCTCCCACCAAAGTGTATAGGATGAGAGCCCACTGGAGGAGGTGTCTCTGTGTTGAAGGCTCACCTTTCACGTGCCTTTTTTTTTTTTTTTTAAATTTTTATTAGAGTATAGTTGCTTTACAATGTTGTGTTAGTTTCTGCTGTACAGCAAAGTGAATCAGCTGTATGTATACATATATCCCCTCTTTTTTGGTCACATGCCTTTTCAACTGGTTCTCTTGTTTTACATTGTGAAAGTATTAATGGGGCTTTTTTTTTTTCTTAGCCCATTTTGGTTTTGGATTTGAAATGGCTCATGGCTGACATTTATTTGGATTTATTCTATGTATATTAAAACAGTATTGAAACTTGAGTTGAGTAACGGATAAAATGTCACTAACACATTTCCCTATGTCAAGACATCATTAACACTCTTCATGTTACCCTTAAAATTTTTCATTTGCGTTTCTTTACCATGTCTTAATAGCACCTTTGGTGTCTTCCACCCAACTCTATGCACAGAGGTCCCTTTGGGTGCCTATTATTCCTGAACCTCACTAGTTGTATAACCTTGAGCTAGTTACTTAACCTCTCTTAGCCTCAGTTTCCTCACCTGTAAATTGAGGACAAAAACCCCCTCATTCACCAGTAAATAAAAATAATGCCAATAAAGGGCCTCACCCAGTGCCAGGCAACTAAGAAGCTGTTATTATTCATCGTTTAAATGGTGGGATAAACAGCAGTGGGTTTGGACGTCCTCACTCTCCTTTCCCTGCCCAGTTCGATCAGAAAGAGAAGGCCACCCTCCTGGGCAACAAGAAGGACTACTGGGATTACTTCTGTGCCTGCCTGGCCAAGGTGAAAGGAGCCAGTGACGGGATCCGATTCGTCAAGTCTATTTCGGAGGTAAGCAGAGCAACCAAGGACCTCACCTCTTTTCCTTGCCTGTCTTAAACCTCTCTCGCTGAGACCTTTGCTGCAAACAGCCAAGTGAGGAAGTGAGGGTTTACGTGTAGGAAGGAAGTAAAGAAATCCAGTCCAGGTACGTGCAGTGCCCACTGAGAGCTCCGGGAAGCCGCCTAGGTGAGCGTTTACCAAGCCGAGGAATGGCTCAGTCCTGACTGTATTAGACCCCAACCCAAACCTAACCTAACAGGGTGGGTGGGCTGCTCACATTGTGGTCTGCTCATGGTGCCCTGAGAGGTGTACAGCATAGGACACCTTTATCTTTTTAAAAGAATCAGTTTCTTAGATAAAATTCTTAGAGTTTGCTAGGCTACTTTCCCTATGATTTGCCCAGGAAACTTGGATTTGAAATGAAGAGAGTGATGTGGGATCTTGAGAGACAACTAAGCAGCTTCCCACATTAAGTTCTGAGCCCCTCAAGAGCAGAATGCCATGGCTTTGCTGTTTTACAAAACTCCAGATCAACAACAACACGCATACTCTGTCTCTCTGTCTCTCTGTCTCTCTGTCTCTCTCTCTCTCTCTCACACACACACACACACACACACACACACAGCCTAGTCCATCTGGGAGTGAAGAACTTTCCTCTAAGATCCCTTTGAAGTCGGCAGACATGCTCCTTGGCCAGCCTTCCCCAAAGGCCACAGGGTCAGGTGCTCTGGGAAGAACTCCCTGGCCGTGCCGGCTGGAGCCAGGTGGGCTTCTCCTTGTAGCGAATCATGGTGTTAGACACGTGGACACTGAGGGCTGGGCATTTTCCACTAGCTGTACCTTCTGACAGCTGAGAAAATGAGGAAAGATCCTGGCTTAGAGGAGTTGGTTTAATGTCCAGGTAGCACAGATAGGTCCTGTGAGATCTTGCCTGGTGGGACACTCAACTGCATGATTAAGTGTTGTATCGCTTCTCGGTATAGTGCAATGAGTTCTGATTAGATGCTAACAAAAATTAAGAAATTGGATAATGAAAGTGGACCCATGATCTCAAAAAGTTCAAAAACAAAAAAACCCAACAAGGCTATGCAGTATATTCATTTGCAGTATAAGGGAACTATTACTGTTACCTTCCCCAAAGGGTGTTTAAAAAGACCTTTTTTTTTTTTTTTAATAAATAAATTTATTTATTTATTTTAATTTTGGCTCTGTTGGGTCTTTGCTGTGCACGGGCTTTCTCTAGTTGTGGCGAGTGGGGACTACTCTTTGTTGCAGTGCATGATCTTCTCATTGTGTTGGCTTCTCTTCTTGAAGAGCATGGGCTCTAGGCGTGCGCGCTTCAGTAGTTGTGGCAGGCAGGCTCAGTAGTTGTGGCTTGCAGGCTCTAGAGCGAGGCTCAGTAGTTGTGGCGCACGGGCTTACTTGCTCCCCGGCATGTGGGGTCTTCCCAGACCAGGGCTCGAACCCGTCTCCCCTGCATTGGCAGGTGGATTCTTAACCACTGCACCACCAGGGAAGTCCCTAAAAAGACCTTTTAAAATAGCTCCTTTTACATATATAATCAATTCAGCTAATAGGCCTGATTTAAAATGTAACCTCAACTGTTTGCCTTTAAAAAATTAAATGTTCTAAATGCTATTACAATGGCCATTTTATTAATAAGGACAAGCCCTGGGACATCCCTGGTGGCGCAGTGGTTAAGGATCCGCCTGCCACTGCAGCGGACATGGGTTCGAGCCCTGGTCTGAGAAGATTCCGCTTGCCGCGGAGCAGCTGAGCCTGTGCGCCACAACTACTGAAGCCCTCATGCCTAGAGCCCATGCTCCGCAACAAGAGAAGCCACCACAATGAGAAGCCCACGCACAACAAAGAAGAGTAGCCCCCGCTCTCCTCAACTAGAGAAAGCCCGCGCGCAGCAGTGAAGACCCATCACAGCCAAAAATAAATAATTTAAAACAAAAAAACAAGCCCTTCCCTTGGAAGCTTACAGACATGGGCTATTATGTGGGGTTCTTTTTAGATTCTGCAGGGCCTATTTGTGGGTGTGCATTTGTATGACCAACACACTTCAGGATGCCTTGCTCAGCTGTTCTCGGCTGCCTGGGTTTCGTGGTTATCACCACTGAACACTGTGTTCTCACCTCACTTATCAGTGGAAAAGCATTTGGACATAGGGATGTCATCAAGATTCTCCCCTGGGCACCTGTCTTGATCCACTCCCCACGGACGTGCCATGGTGGTTTTTATAAAGCCAGGTCAGGCTGCTGCCCACCTTCATTTCCAGACCTCCTGGCTATACCCCAAACCACAAAACTTACATGGAAAAATGTCTTACAGCCTCTTACATAAATGTCTTATAAGGTTTCACACCTTCTTATTTTTTAAAACTACTTCATATTGTGGTATCATTTCCTCGAGTCAGCAGTGAGAAGTCATATAGCTCTGAGCTAAAAGGTGCTGGGTACCAGGATGTTTATAGCATCATGAATGTGCCGGTGCTTGAGGTCATACCTCATGTTTCCTGTCTCATTCCAGCACCATGGCTGGCTTCTTTTTTTTTTTGCGGTACTCGGGCCTCTCACTGTTGTGGCCTCTCCCATTGTGGAGCACAGGCTCCGGATGCGCAGGCTCAGCGGCCATGGATCACGGGCCCAGCCGCTCCATGGCACGTGGGATCTTCCCAGACCAGGGCACGAACCCGTGTCCCCTGCATCGGCAGGCGGATTCTCAACCACTGCGCCACCAGGGAAGCCCCATGGCTGGCTTCTTAATAGGATGGAGGATTAGGACCATCTTTTGGTCAAACCACTACCGTCCCTTCCCCCAACCACCAAGTTAAACATTTCTGACCTTTGAAGAGGTGAGGAGGGAATGGGTCTTGGCTTACCCTACTCAGAGCCAGCACCTGACAGAACAGATGCATGTGGTAGGTTGAGAGGTTTTGAGTTCCTGCCTACTTATCTTGAGCTTCTGGGGCTGAAACATTGGGAGCATGAATCCTAATTTGCCTACAGATCTCAAATGTCTTCTGTAGCTGTACCCTTGGACAGCTTAATAGCTCTTGGTCCATCCTGGCAACTAGGGCCAGAGTCTGTGACCAGCATACCCCACCACCATCACAGCAAGCTTCCAGAAACCTCTTTAGAAGCCATGTTTTGGCACTGTGGGGAGAGGTTTTGAAGACAGGCCTGCACCTGGACCCTCCGTCCACCTCAGACTTCCTGAAACAGAACCACACCCATTTTTCATTACTTCAGTGTAACTGGGCCACCTAGAAACACCCCTGCCCTCACCCCCTGGGCACCTTCTGACTAAATGCAGTGAGTTGGTATAGCTGAAAATAAATCCAACCAGGAAAGCGTTGACAGATATGTGGATTTTAGTGATGGTTCCACGAGGACACAGAGGAGGCAGTTATACATCCATCACAAGTCCCCCTAACACTCCTCTGCCTTTTGCCCTCCTCTATCTTCCCCCTTCCACATGGGCTCCAGCCAAGCCCCTTAGGCCTCTTCCCCTGTATCTCTTCTCCCAAAACTTCAAAAACAAGCCCAGGCATTAGCGAAACTGAGACCATCTCTTCCTCTTCAAGCGTACTTCTGGTATGAGAAGCCCTTCATTTACCTCCAACCTGTTTTCTAAATATTCCAAATTAAGTCAGACCGTTTCATCTCTGACTCTAAACCCAGGAATTTTGATGGAGCAGAGGAGGAAGAATGACATTCCAGTAGAATCCACAGTAGATGTTTGAGCCTCTCATGACTGTATCTTCCTTGACACGTTTGCTGGAGTCTACAGATTATTCTCAGACGGAGGCCTGCAAGACGTCCACCCACTTTAGGCCTCCCTCTGTGGGGTGACATTCTCAAATGTTTTGTGTTCTTTGAGGGACATAAGTGAAGGTTATGTGTAGGGTAGGATTGGGTGACGTTTTCTGCCCTGTTTTGTTTCTGCTTTTGTCAGCCATCCATGAGGCCTGTATTTGGAGTTAGGCTAACAGCTCTTCATTTCTATTTTATCTACATTTTCCAGCTCCGAACATCTCTGGGAAAGGGAAGAGCATTTATTCGCTACTCCTTGGTGCACCAGAGGTTGGCCGACACCTTACAGCAGTGCTTCATGAACACCAAAGTGACCAGGTAAATACATGACAGTGCTGGGCTTTACCCCACACCATTCAGAAATGACCCAAAGTCCCCTCATTAATAATAACAATACTACTTATAAGTCAGACAGAGAAAGACAGATATCATATGATGTCACTTATATGTGGAACCTAAAAAACAGTATGAATGAACATGTTTATGAAACAGAAACAGACTCACAGACATAGAAAACAAACTTATGGTTACCAAAGGTGGAAGAGGGGAGAGGAATAAATTGGGAGTATGGGATTAACAGATGCACAGTATCATATATAAAATAAAGATTTACTATATAGCACAGGGAACTATATTCAATATCTTATAATAATCTATAATGGAAAAGAATCGAAAAAAAAGAATATAGATATGTACATATATATGTGTAACCGAATCACTTTGCTGTACATCTGAAACTAACACAATATTGTAAATCAACTAGACTTCAATTAAAAAAAAAATGGTGATGCTATTTACAATACACAAGATGGAAGCCATCAATGTCCAATGATGGGAGGCTGTTAAATTACAGCAAATTAGGGCTTCCCTGGTGGTGCAGTGGTTAAGAATCTGCCTGCCAATTCAGGGGACATGGGTTCGAACCCTTGTCCTGGAAGATCCCACATGCCATGGAGCAGCTAAGCCCGTGCGCCACAACTACTGAGCCTGTGCTTCAGAGCTCACGAGCCACAACTACTGAAGCCTGCATGCGTAGGGCCCACGCTCCACAACAAGAGAAGCCACTGCAGTGAGAAGCCCGTGCACCACAACAAAGAGTAGCCCCCACTCGCCGCAACTAGAGAAAGCCGCGTGCAGCAACAAAGACCCTGTGCAACCAAAAAGAAAAGAATAATAAATAAATAAATAAATTTATTTTTTAAAATTACAGCAAATTATTTTAAATGGCATAGCAAGGCATCATTTAAAATTGCAATAAGGTATACCAAAACCTGAGATGAATTACCATATTTTAGTATATGTTACCACCCTTTTGCTAATATACGTATGATTTAAGTAGCGCCATGACAGTCCAGGTAAGACTGTATAGGGTTAAAGGAGGAACTAATTATGTAAGCCTTGACACCTGCCCAAGAGTGAGGAAGAGGTGGTCTTCTCCCCTCCCCACTTTTTCTTTGATTATAAAGATGTAGCCTACTCTGTTCTTGGGGCTGCTGCACTGCCTTGCCTGCCCACTTGTATCTCTCACAAGTTTCCTATGCTAATAAACTCACTCTTTGCCTGCCAAATAAATAAATAAATAAATAAATAAATAAAATTGCAATAAGGAAGTCCATATAGCAACAAGGAAAATAACAATATAATAATCAGTGAAAAAGAATGCAAATCTTATCTATCCTAATGGCAACAATGAAATTACAAAAAATATATAAAAGAATTAGAAAGTATATGAGAACATGGGGAGGCAGAGTCAAGAGGGCAGTGTGGGAAGACGCAGTTAGTGTCTCCCCACAGCTAGGGTGCCTGCCAGCCGCTGGTGGGGGACTCTGATGCCCAAGGAGATGGGAGGAAACCCCAGAGTGAACCAGTAGAAAGTAGGGGACTGAGGGGGGAGGAGAAGTGGAGGCCAGACAGGATCAGTGCTCCTGAGGCCAGGGAGATCAGGAGAAGCAGGCAGGAGGGACTCTCCAGGAAGAGCGGGAGAGGAGCAGAGGGCGATTGCCTGGCCCACTCGGGCTGGGGAGCCTTCTGAGCTCCCAAGCTGATCCCCTGCCCTCCAAGGCCCCCTCCAGGCTGTGTGGGTCCTTGGGGGCATAGGAGGGAGGCCGGGGAGATCAGGAGAGGCAGGCGCAAGGGGCCACCCAGGAGGAGTGGAGGGCATTTGCCCTGCCCACTTGAGTCCAGGAAGCCTGCTGGGCATCCAGGAAGCCCGCTGGGCTCCCAGGTGAGGTCCCCTGCCCTCTGAGACCAGGAGTGGGGAGCACACCTGGGCCCCTTCTGTTCCTTGAGCCTAAGCCGCACCCCAACAGCCCCCAGGGTGTTTTCCAGCCCTGTGGGTCCTGAGCATTGGCCCTGCCCAACACCCAAACCTCACCCTGTTTAGGCCCCACCCTCCACAGGCAAGGCCTTTCCCCCCCCTTTTTTAAATTTTTATTTGTTTATTTTTTTTCTTTTCCCTCCTCCTCTTTTTTACTATTGTGGTACTAATGTACCTTCTGGTTGTTGGTTCATCTATATTTTTATTTTTATATTCTTCCTAACATGTCTGTTAGTTTCCTAGTCTAATTTTATTTTTTACTTTGCTATTGTTGTATGTTTATTTCTTTTCCTACTGCCCCAGGCAGCTTGCGGGATCTTGGTTCATGAGCCCGGGGTTGGGCCAAAGCTCCTGCGGTGGGAGCTTTATGAAACAGAAACAGACTCACAGACATAGAAAACAAACTTATGGTTACCAAAGGTGGAAGAGGGGAGAGGAATAAATTGGGAGTATGGGATTAACAGATGCACAGTATCATATATAAAATAAAGATTTACTATATAGCACAGGGAACTATATTCAATATCTTATAATAATCTATAATGGAAAAGAATCGAAAAAAAAGAATATAGATATGTACATATATATGTGTAACCGAATCACTTTGCTGTACATCTGAAACTAACACAATATTGTAAATCAACTAGACTTCAATTAAAAAAAAAATGGTGATGCTATTTACAATACACAAGATGGAAGCCA
>NW_021146865.1:0-17356 GCF_002837175.3 Physeter macrocephalus
CCATGTTCACCTCTCCCTAGCCCCCAACTTCACTTCTCAAGTGGGAGTGGGGACAATTTGGATTTAATGGCAGTTCCCTGATACACAAAAGTACAGATACAAACACCTACAGGCACAGAGACTGACATCGCGCGCGCACACACACACACACACACACACACACACGCCCCCATCTGTGCATAAAGGGCACCCTCAATGAATAGTTATCTCTCAAGTGACCCTAGCAATGCAAGCACCTATGAATAAAACCAGTCAGACCAGAAATAAACAGTATAAGCACAAACTGCATTATGAAGAGCCTGGAGACCCGCTCTGATCATTACCCGGATCCCTCCCCCTTGCCTTCTACCTCGGATCCCTATACGTGTGGGAAGACGACAAACCTCCTGAATAAAAACTAATTTTTCAGTTAGGTAGAACCCCAGGTGTCCTTATAAGGGGGTCCTTCCAGGCTGCCCCGGACGAGGAAAGCGGTGACCCACCCACACGATTAACAAAGAGGTCAGAAATGGACGTGGATACCTCCCTGGGCTCTGGGTCCTCACCCTTGTACATCCAGGCCCGCCCTCCCCCGCACCCCTGGCTCACATGGCCGGGGCGACGTGCACAGCTCGTGGCTGACTCCCCCAGGGTCCTTGCCCCGCTCCTCCCCCTCCCTCCTCTTCCCGCCCCCTCCACTCTCTGGCCGGTGCAGCACGGGCCCCAGCCCAAGGAGCCCAGGAGGCGGGGCTCGGAGAAAAACATATAAGTGGCCCCGGGGCGCTGACCAGGTGTCAGTTGCGGAATCTCCATCCGGAAGACACGCGGCTACCGAGGAAGGAGAGGAGGAGGCGGAGAAGGAGGAGGAGAACGCAAAGCCGCGAGACCCACGCACACCGTGATCGCCGACCCGCCTTGCGCTTCCTGACGCTCGCTCGACGCCCCCTAGGTGAGCCCGGCGGGGAAGAGCGCGGCGGGGCGCGGGGTGCCGGGTGGGCTCCCCTCTCTGCAGGCCTACCCCGAGAGAGCCGAGTGAGGGCTGCTCGGGAAGATGCATCCGTCTTTCGGTGGCTAAAAGCCCCCTTTTCTGCTCCGCTTTTCCCGCAGATCGCTCCCACCCCGAGAGCCCGGAGCCGAGATGGAAACGGTCCAGGAGCTGATTCCTCTGGCCAAGGAGCTGATGGCGCAGAAGCCCAGCCGGAAGCTGGTGAGGCTGTACGTGCTGGGCGGCGTGCTGGCGCTCTTCGGCGCCGTGCTCGGCCTCATGGAGACCTTGTGCAGCCCCTTCACGGCCGCCGGCCGCCTGCGGGAGCGGGAGGCAGCGGTGGCCGAGCTGCAGGCCGCCCGGGAGCGAAAGGCCCTCCGGGCGCGGGCCCTGCTGGAGAAAAGCAAGCAGCTGGAGGCCGTCCAGGGCTGCCGGGCCGCGACCAACCGGCTGCACGCCTCGTAGGAACCCTGGGGGCCGGCGGAGGGACGGGGAGAGAGACACACAGGGAGAGGAGAGTGAGGCAGAGCGCGAGGGTCAGGCTCGAGTGGGC
Source organism: Physeter macrocephalus (assembly GCF_002837175.3). Taxonomy (NCBI): domain Eukaryota; kingdom Metazoa; phylum Chordata; class Mammalia; order Artiodactyla; family Physeteridae; genus Physeter; species Physeter macrocephalus. Next base: position 1,518 of record NW_021146865.1, read on the forward strand.
GTCTCGTGCTGTTTGGACTTCTGAGAAGCTACTGACTTTAGAACTGAACTACCACGTGGATCCACCAAAAGGCGTTTGGGATTGAGTTTTGCTGCTGTGCAGCATTGCAGAAGGATGACATGTCCAAAACCTTCCAGCTCTCTGACTGCATCCAGCATTTTGCACTAGGGTGAACGGAGGAGAAATGCTTTTTATATTATTATTGTTGTTATTATTATTATTATTATTACAGTGACTACCACTTTGCATTTTGAAATAAAAAACGTTTTGTACTATATCTCAGCATCTGATTCCTGAGGGGCACGGTTTTCTGGGGTGGGCAGCAGGGAGGGCGGGCATTTTGGCGGAGGGGGTCTTACGTGAGCCTGGTGGGGAGAGCAGTTTCCTGAAGGTCAGGCAACACTTGCTTCAGGGCTCTGGACTCATATTGATGTTACATGCTTATAAGTCTGTTGAGGATATGTTTTTGCTTTGTGTTAGGAGTGGCAAGAGAGAAACTTTTCTAAGTCCCACCAGACTCAGCATTTTAAGATCAGAAGATAAATCAACTTCTGAGCTAGAGTAAGTGAATGAGAGATACTGATTAATTCTAGGGCACAAAGTCTATTTGCCATCTCACACCTGTGCACCAGAGGATCTCATGGTTGATACCTCTTTCTTCCTAACTGTATTTTAGTGGAGGCGGGTGGGGACAGGGAGGGGGAAGGAGGGATGGAGGGAGGGAGGGAGGGAGGAAACTAGCTAGCTGGTAGGAAAAGAGGGAAGGCAATCTCCCAAGAACATTTAATTGGATGTCTAGCTCTACCAAGCCTTTCTCCTCACAAACTGAATCACGGTAAGAAGTTCTAGGTTAGGAGGGGAAAAGACCGGTTGTCACAGTCCTGAGTCATCTTCCTCCAGGGACAGAACTTGCTCTGTGGTATAGCTAGTCCAGTAGCTCTGTAGGGCTCAGCATAGGGAATTTTAAACAATGGCTCTTAACGAAGTAGTTAGGGGCATAGGCCTGATGCCACTCCCCTAGTGATTTTAATACGTCTCCTGCCCTGACCAGGTACAGACATTTCCCTCTCTCCATCCATGGCTATGCATTTTTGCCAAACATAGCAAGGCTCGTGCCATCGCCTCTGACCAGACTCTCTTTCCACCACCACCCTCTTCCCTCACACACACCCTTCCATTTTATTTCTGCCAACTCAAATCCTACCCAGTGTTCCTGGTCCTGATCAATTGCCATCTCTGATATCTATCCTTATCACTCCAAACAAGAGAGCAGTCAGAATGGGGTGAGATTAATCAGGGGAAAAGACACGTATTTAAGGGAAAAGACACGTATTTAAAGGAAAAGAAGAATATCAGTGGAACCACTGTTCTAGCAGTTTCCAAAATGGGAAACTTGACCCTATGTTAAGGTGACATAACCTCACCTTAAATGTCCAAAAAACTTCTCAGGAATTCACCCCATCTTATTCTTCAGTTTTCCTTCCCAAGTGCCTCTCCTATTATGTCTATTATTCTTCCACCCATGCAACCACCCTCTGGTCCAGCTGTCAGCATCTCAAACCACCTCCTGCACTCTCTAGCACATTCACCCCAAAACATCCACTGCCAGACTGGGGATTGTGACCTTCCTTCATCCTGCTGGTCTTCCCTCAAAAATGTCAGCGCCTAAGACTCCTGTCCAGATTTTCCAGTGTCTCCGTGATCTGCTTGCATCTCAGCCCTCCCACCTGACGCTCCGCATGAACCCAGGACCTTCCTAGTCCCTTCTGGTCTTTCACACCTTTGTTCACATTACTCTTCCCACCTGAATGCCCGCCCACCCACAATCGCCACACCTTCTGAAGTCATAGACCTCAGATTCTCCAAGAGAGGGATAATTTCAAATATTCTGCTTCTTGTCAAACTGTATATCAAATCATTACTCCAATTTTTGGTTTAGAAGGTAATGCCTATATTTTTTGGTTTGCCTATATGTAAAACTACATATATTTTACATATTTGCCTAAACATATAGGAAATGCTTATGTATTTTTAGTTTCAAAGGGTATGCCTTTTACCTATATGTGTACAAACTACCCAACCCAATCAAATCCAAGCTGTCGAAATCTTTTCTGTCCTCACTGATCTTTTCACTTCTCTGAATTGCTACAGGACATTCAGTCTGGGTCTCATACTGGATCACACAGTAATGGACTTTTTTGTCCCAGTTGTTTTATGGACGTGATCATCTCTCTCAGAGTATAATCTTCTTGATGTCTTTCTCTTTAGTGTTGAAGGAAATTAACAAGACCTAGGCAAATAGTAGATTCATAATATATACTTGATTTCTCAATTAATCTACTTATAACTTTAGAGCAGTGGCTCTCAATGGGAAGGGGAGCAGTTTTGTCCTCCCGGAGACATTGGAAAATGTCTGGAGACATTTCTGCTTCTCTGGTAGTGAAGGAGGGGCACTCCTGCTGGCATCTAATGGGTTGAAGCTAAGGATGCCATTAAATATCTCATAATGCACAGGGCTGCCACTCACAATAAAGAATTCTCCAGTCCAAAATTTCAATATGGCTGAGATTGAGAAACCCTGGGTTAAAGGAAAGTAAAGAAAAAGGGTTTGCTTAATGGTTTCAGAATCCAGGTTTTGAGGTGGTCTCGAAAGACTATGTCTGATTGTGATCAAACAAAAGTCCCTCTCTCAACACAGGGACAAAAATTGTCCTTGGGGCTTCCCTGGTGGTGCAGTGGTTGAGAGTCCGCCTGCCGATGCAAGGGATACGGGTTCGTGCCCCGGTCCGGGAAGATCCCACGTGCCGCGGAGCAGCTAGGCCCGTGAGCCATGGCCACTGAGCCTGCGTGTCCGGAACCTGTGCTCCACAACGGGTGAGGCCACAAAAGTGAGAGGCCCTAGTACCGAAAAAAAAAAAACAAAAGAAGTGGTCCTTGGCCCTATCCTGTTTGGCAATTTTTATCAGCAGCCTAGGAGAAGTGACAGAATTTATACTTATCAGTTCTGTTTGATGATGCAGAGCTGAGATAGAGTCAGGATTCAGAACAGCTCAAAAGGCTAGAGCCATGCACTGAGGCTAACCAACTGACACCGAACACGGAAGAAGATACAGCACAGAATTCAGGTCCAAAAATCAGTTGCATGACCACAAAATTAGACTTATTCTAGCATGTGAAAAAGACCTAGGTATTTTCACTGATTCCAAGCTCGGTATAACCCAACAAGAGTTTTGTGATAGTGCTACTGAAATAAACTAACACCTTATTAGTAGATGTAGAATGACCAGAAAAAGGGAAGAAGAGGTGGTTTTGTTTTACTTTGCAGTCTGGCAGGTGGGAAGCCAAAGAAGTTAAGTCAGACTGCCTGGATTTGCTTAGGTTTGACCCCTCTATTTGCTAGCTCTAAGACCTTGGACCAGTTACTTGTAAACTCTCTGCCTCAAGTTACTTCAATTCTTTCCTCATCTATAAAATAGTACCTTCCACATGAGATAATTTTGCAGATTAAGTGAGATAATGTGCATAAAGTGTTTACAGTGGTACCTGGCATATAGTAAGCTTTCAGCCAAAGACAGTTGTTGTTACATTTGTAGAGAGACCTTGACAAACAAAAACCTGCTTAGATCAGAGTAACTTGGGCAGATAAAAGTCCAGAACTCCTGCCATATACAGAACAATTGAATGGATCTAGAGAAGATAAAATACAGTAGTGTCACATAACAATTGCCTCCAAATATTTGAAGGGCTGCCCTATTGGTCCAACAAAGTCCACTAAAATACACTTATTTTATGTGGCTTGAAAAATGCAGAACTAGAACTAGCAACTAGGAGTACAAGGAAGCAGATCATAGGTCATTAAGAAATCAGAGTAATTCAAAACATAATGAGTTGCCTTGTGATACATATTAAAATGCCCAAGCAAAGGATGCCAGGGATGGGATAAACTGGAGAGGAGATTTCTGAACTTGGAGGGAGGTTAGTTATATGACGTCTGAGGTCCCATCCAATTATATGATGCTAGGATTCTGTTTAATATAACCACCAAATAGAGAATGTATTTCCCATTCCAGCCTGCTTCTCTAGAACCCACCCTCCTTCTCTATGTTTTCAATGCATCTTTGTTCTTTTTCTTAGCATGTTGACAAATATTTTCCTTCTTGCTTGGTGACTATTAGAAGTAATTTAAAAATAAACGATTTCCTGATTAAGTTCACTTAATTTAAAAATAAACTATTTCCTGATTGTTTACTTAACTCATGCTCTTGTCTCTTAGAAAATACCTTAATTTCATAGTTGAACCTAATGGTCCCCACGGTTAGTCATAGTGAAACACTTATAAGTCACCTTTTTTATTTTTTTAGTTAATTCATTAATTTTATTTTGGCTGTGTTGGGTCTTCCTTGCTGCGCGCGGGCTTTCTCTAGTTGCGGCGAGTGGGGGCTACTCTTCGTTGCGGTGCGCGGGCCTCTCACTGCGGTGGCCTCTCTTGTCATGGAGCACAGGCTCTAGGCACATGGGCTTCAGTAGTTGTGGCACCTGGGCTTCAGCAGTTGTGGCTCGCGGGCTCCAGAGCGCAGGCTCAGTAGTCGTGGCGCACGGGCCCAGCCGCTCCGTGGCATGTAGGATCTTCCCAGACCAGGGCTTGAACCCGTGACCCCTGCATTGGCAGGTGGATCCTAATGGTCCCCACGGTTAGTCATAGTGAAACACTTATAAGTCACCTTTTTTATTTTTTTAGTTAATTCATTAATTTTATTTTGGCTGTGTTGGGTCTTCCTTGCTGCGCGCGGGCTTTCTCTAGTTGCGGCGAGTGGGGGCTACTCTTCGTTGCGGTGCGCGGGCCTCTCACTGCGGTGGCCTCTCTTGTCATGGAGCACAGGCTCTAGGCACATGGGCTTCAGTAGTTGTGGCACCTGGGCTTCAGCAGTTGTGGCTCGCGGGCTCCAGAGCGCAGGCTCAGTAGTCGTGGCGCACGGGCCCAGCCGCTCCGTGGCATGTAGGATCTTCCCAGACCAGGGCTTGAACCCGTGACCCCTGCATTGGCAGGTGGATTCCCAACCACTGCACCACCAAGGAAGGCCACTTATTAGTCACCTTGCTCTTTACAAAACACCACAAAACTCTGATCTATTAACATAAATAAATAGATATACCTCATTTTGTGCTATATCAGATGTGAACTTGTACTACTTTCTAGTGAAAACAGATACTAGGTATCAACCGTGAGAACATTTAAAAGTTTCACACTTTCTTAGGAAAAGTTTGATTGTTGTGTAATCATGGTAACCAGAACCAGTTTTAAACCCATTGGCTCAATCAATCACAACTCTCCTCAGGTAACACACTTTTACATGATGCCAACCAATCAGTAACACTCCCTCATTTCTAAGGGTCATTTAACCATGAAGTGACTCACCCCCATAAATATATTTCAGAGCACCAACCAATCAACAAATAAATATGCTTCTACGGATATTAGCCCACTTGTGACCAGGAAAGTACACCAAACTCTGAACTTCCTGCTTTCCCAAAATCAAAAGATATACTTACCGGGTTCCTGGTGTTCAGACTCTATTTGTCCTTCAGATCTGCTGCCAGATAAGTCAGTCTCAACTATAATCTGAATCTGATGAGTTTCACTGAGTTCTCACGGCTTCTAAAATTTCTAACCAAGTACGTCTTTGTATAAAATCATTAGATCTCAGTCTTTGTGTAAAGTAAATAGAAATTTTAGTTTACAGATGTACATTCTGGTAAATAATTATACCTAGGCCTTTGTATATGGCCATTAGACATTTTGTCTGGGAGGTATACTATTGAGTAACTAGACATAGGTCTTGCATAAGTTCATTAGACTCTTTTTTTGGAGGCATACCATTTGATAACTGTATTTGCCATTAAACTGCTAATCCCCTACTGCTCACTTTGCTTTTGCTTTTGTTTATCTATATTGTAAAGTTTTATTTTATGTGTTTTTGTTTTGTACTGAAATGCCTTATTTCTGATACACAGATAAAGAAGTGTTCCATATGGAATGGCCCAATAAGTCAACAATCCAATCCAAGCTGGTCCTAGGGGACAACAGTTGGAGCTGCATTAGATTGGTGACCAAGTCAGGAAAAGGTAAATGATCAAACTTGGCTTTGGGTCTCCTTAAAACTTTCTTGAGAGGCTCTCTCTCTATCTCACCAAGGTGTAAAAGAAGGTCACTTTTAGTCTGTATTCTGAGGTCAAAGATTGTCAGGTCATTGATTACATGGCCCTTTCCTAACTTTTGCATAGAAAGGGAAACCAAGATACCATTCACAGGCACACTTTCTTACTAAGTAGCCTTTCTTGTCTTTCTTGGGTTCTTCTACATCAAATATGCAAACTCCTCTTGGAAGAACTCCTGCTTCCTGTTGCACTATAATCCCAGCTCTTGCACTTACTTTGATAAAGCGCAAAAACTTTGAGTTTAGAATAACGATGGTCAACATGGGGGAACTTTTGACATATCAAAATCAATAAATTAATTCATTTGAGGAACCCCCAAATAAATTAATACATTTAAGAGGAACCCCAGAAATCTAAAGAGTCAGTAGTTAGCTTCTTTGATTAGTATGCTGAGGCCTAAAACACAAAATTCTAATTCCAGCATGGTCTCCCGCAAAGACTCTAATACCTTCTGAGATCCACCCTAATTTCTTTTCTCTCTCTTCCACTCACCTTTCTCCGACCTTCTATATGAAACATGCTTTTTTCAGAGTTTTCTTTAGAAAAGATGTAATTACATTGTAAATCTGCTAAACCAGAAGGCATCCCTAAAGAAGTTAAATTTAAACCCTGATCTGGAGCCATATTAAGAGTTAAAATTAAGGATTTTCCTAAATCTCAGGAAGCCAGGTAAAAAATTTTTACATAATTTAGGATTTTATTTGGTACTTATTCTTCTGGACTAGATCTTTACCAGCTAGTTCAGTGAATTGTTAATCCTTCAGCTGGAGAAAAATATTTAAAAGCAGCAGGGTAAGAAAGGAAAATTTTAAATAAGTCAGCTGTGTAAAATGAAAAAAAAAGTGTTTTAAGGGGGGGTAAGAAGAAAAACAGAAAACACAGTACAAAAGACAATTCCAGAAGCCTTTCTTTTAAAGATACAGTGAACAAAAATTCAAAATTATAAGTTAAAAATGAAAACAGACTTCGGGAAACTTTCAAAGAGCATTCTGGAGTAAAACCAACAGTTGAAGTATTAACCCAGTGCCTGGCAAGGAGCAGGTGTTCATTAAATATTTGTTGAATATAGAATAAATAAATGGATGAAGAAAGTAAACTTTTTGATGACCCATTGTTATCCGTTCCTTAGTCCAAAAGAATGGAAACCTCTGAATTGGGATGTGACCCTCCATCATTAGTTGGTGTGAATCAGGCTGGAATTACTGTCCCTACTTATGGAAACCCTACCCCATGTGGATCCGTCTCCCCACTGCCGTCCACTCCACACTCCCGCTGATGTGATCACCGTAATGGTCTATAAGTCATCTCGATGATTCCTAAGGAGTTTATAACTAAGAAACGCATAGACACGCAGCCTCACAGAGTACATTAGATTGCTGGTCTCTCTTGGTGGGAAAGGAAAATCTGCCCAAACCCAGTTCTTGTTTTAATTATTTCCTTTGAGGCAAAGCCAGGAATCTGAGAGTGAGCGCTTGCTAAGGGTGGGACAGGGGTTCTGCCTGGTGTGCCTCTGGCATGTTCAGAGCTAGCAATAGTAATGGACAAGTCTCCAGGGCAACCAGGACCACTTCCAAGCATTCCCACCGTGGGCCGCTGCAGGGGCCCTCTATTCTTCGGGGAGCCCTGATGCCTGATGCCCAGGACTGGGCTCATCTCCCGGTGCCTCCTGGCTGCAAGCTCAGTCCTAGCATGAGGGCTTTCTTCCTTGGCCCGGGTTTCACCTTCTTGTATCAGGTGGCAGACCAGCTGGTTCCAGTCCGAATCAGATCTTCTGACTCCTCCCAGAAACCAACCACCTTCTGAGCAGGAAACTCTGCCCCTCCCCAAAGAGTGGGAAACCACAGAGGAAGAGAGAGATGAAACAGAAGGGAAGGCAGAGGAGGAGGGAGAGGGAGAAAAGAAGCAAAAGGAAAAACGAGATCAATAAAAAGAAGTCAAATCTGGTTGAAACTCCAAGGTAAGACTTTTTAAAATCACAATAATATGTAATAGCATCACCATTTGTGTCAGGGCCTAGTCCATAGTAGGTCCTCAAAAAACTGCTATTGGAATAATGCATCTATTTGGAATAAACTGGAGGGCTGGGCTGAAAGAGATTTCAATGTCAAATGCTGGTCAAAACAAGAAACAAAAAGAAATGCCCGATAAACTTTGCATTCTTTTTTTTTTTTTTTTTTTTTGGAGCTTTGCATTCTGTAGGAGGGAAGATGTGATCAAACACAGATGGAACCAGATGTCTGTTACTGGCACTGAGCACATTCTGATCATTTTGGGACAGAAAGTTAAGTTGAAACAAAAAATTGCAAAAATAGTTTAAAAAATGTCTGCATGTTCTTTTGAAATCATACAAAGATTGCAGGTCTTAAACATTTTTATAAGACGGCTTTAAAGTAATGACAGAGTGCAAACACTATGCTGTATCTTGGGAATTGCTAAGAGTGCAGATGCCTTTTGCATCCAATCATCAGCTAGTTTCATATTTTTAATATTGAGATCTAGAGCTTGGAAGAAGGCATGTTTTATCTCAAGGAGTCTTATTCAAAGGACCAAGGGAGGCCTAAAGTTGTCATTTGAAATTCTTCCTGTGCTGTTCATCTATTCCTTAATCCCAGTCCAGCCTGCAGCTCAGGATACTGACATTCTGAGCCTTAGAAGGGTCTAATCAGATTTCAAAGCCCCTGGTTTCAGGTCCATTAGAGGAAACCTAACAGGAGCAAGAAATAGCATTCCCCACTCTCTACACCCCTATTGGCCCAAACCTTCCCTTGCCATCGATAGCTAGTACCATCCAGAAGTTTGCAGTTTACTGATCCAGTCACTTGGGGGAATTAAAATAGTTAAAGTCACACTTTGGAAAATGCCTATAGACCATGATGGTGTGTTTTCACAGCACTTGGCTTTGAAGAGGCCTGCTCCCCCAACTTTTCCAACAGAGCTTACCAATTCAAAGGGACACACTTGAAGTGTTTATTTTTCTTTTAGTGCCAGTATTTTCCTTTGGGTTTTCTGTGAGCGCATCACAGACGGAAGCTGAAAGGAAGGCGGGAGAGGTAAGGAGAGATGGAAGACTGTCACTTCTGCTTGCTTGCCAAAATTTGAAAGGAATTGCCTTTCCCTCTTATGTATGATATGAAAATGAAATCCAAAAATCCTAGCTCTTTCTTGATACTAATATCAGTACAGCTAAAAAGCTCCCTGCATCCAATTTCTGAGCTGGAACAAATCTTAAAGGTAATCTAATTCCTCTTGTTTGCCAGGTGAGGGAATTGAAGCCAAGACAGGGGCAGGGTCTTGCCCCAGGTCACATATATGTCAGTGGAGGAAGGGAGACTGGAACTCAATTATCTCGGTCCCACCCAGGGGCCTTGCAAGAAACTTTATACAAAAGTGCCCCAGATATCCAAGGACACATAAACATGGCAACTCCTGATTAAATAAAATAAAATATTCAGTTAAAGATGCTCAACTAATCCTTACTTGGCAGAAATGGAAAGTGGCAAAAGATTTTCCTAATAGTTAAGCTTTTCTAGATCTGTTTTGTAACTGTTAGGAAGCTGGAGACAGTAGAAGGATTCAAGACAGATTTGTCATGAAAGAGCCAGAATATTTTACATTGCTACCATTGATCCAGCATTTTACATATCTTATCTCTTTGTGTAATCGCATAGTATCCTCCTTTTACAAGTAATATTTTTTTTATTTTGCTCAAACTCATAGAGAGAATAAGATATTATTATTTCTGCATCTTTCATTAGTAGGCCCAGCCTCATGCAGTGGATTAACGTGAATTTTGTAGTTCAGTGACCGTTACCTTCTTACTCAGGCCATTCCCCAACATGGACCCCTGCTCCAGCCACTTCAAACTACTTGAGGTCGCTGTGACACATCAAGCTATTTCTAGACTCCTTACCTAAACACATATAGCTCCTCCTGCTTGGTATGGCCTTCCCCCAATTTCTTCATCTCCATAACTTGTACTTATTCTTCAAAACTTGGCCCCAGGGTCACCTCCTCCCTGAATGCTTTCGCACTGCCCTGGGATGACTTGGCTGCCCTACTCTGTACTCCGTTAGCACCCTATGCACATTATTATTACACTATTGTGAGCTTTGATTTACTTGCCTACCCTCCTTAGCGTTAACTAGAATCTCCTTGAAGGAAAACATCAGATATTGATCAGCTTTTACAATATATTCCTGGCACCAAGCACAGTTTTGGACATTTATTAGCGCTCAATAATCATTTGGGGGAAATAGATGAATGAACAAATGAAAGATTTCCCCTCCTTTTCTTCCATTTAAATGATTTAATAAAAAGTCTCACTCCCACACTCTTGACTTTTGGGTATCTTGGGAGGAATAGAAGATGGCACTACTATAGGCCTCTTCTCCTTTCAAACCTGACAGGCTGCTCAAAAGCACTCTCCAGGGTTATACGTGCCAGTTGAACAAACATTCATTTCTGCTCCCTTACAAAATGCACTGATCACAGTACAGTAGAAGAATGTGCATGCTATAAATCACAAGGACAGAGAACCAGAATGGAGACAACAACAGATGAGAAATGTCAATACCCTTTCAGAAGATGGAAAGTGGATGGACAAGGGATAAGTGACTTAGCAAACTGGAGACTGCTGAAGCCCAATAGCCCATGGGGGCCAACACGAAGCCACAGAGCCCAGGAGAGTCCCAGGGATCAGGCTACCAGAAACCTCAATTCAGAGGGAGAGATGGGAGCAAAAATAGGAAGAGATGCTCCAAATCCCCTTTCTCTCCCTCCAAGAAGAAGGAAAGTTTATTTTCTGGAGAAATCGGCCAAAGAGATGCCAGGCTCAGGGACATCAGTCACAGCAAAGGGTGGGCTTAGGCAGGGAGCTAGACACAGAGGATTAGAGGAAGACGCCATCCTGAAAGATGAGACTCTCCAGCCCCTACCCTGACTCAGATCCCAGAACACGCACAGCCCTCTGCATTCTCCTTATTCCAGCCCACCCCAGGCAGAAGAATGAAGCATTCCTCCTTGTAGAAAGTATACAACTAAAGAAAAAATAATTACAGACACTGATATTTGGAGGTCCCCCAATGATACTGCCAACTTCCCTCTGGGTTATCCTGCAGTGCATTCCCATAGTTGACAAGCCCTGCCCTCACACACAAAGCTTCCAACAGCCAAGGAATTGACTCCAAAGATCACCAAGCATGAAATGAAAGCCCCTGACATTGCCAATGGAGACCCCAACATAGGTAATCCAGGGAGTAGAAGAAATCATTAACAACAGCCCTGGTGACGTCAATATCCCCCCAGAGATAAAGGAAGGCAGTGTATACATCAATGAAGATCAGGAAGTCAGTGTTTTTTAAAATAGAGGAGAATAGAAAGGAGCTTTTTAAAATAAAAATACAACTAGAAATTTAAAAATTAAAAAGAAGTACTGGAAGATAAAATTGACAAAAATCTCCCAGAAAGTAGGACAGATAGGGTAAGAGATGAAAAATAGGACAAAAACAATAAGAAACTTACAGGATCCATCCAGGAACTCTGACATCTTCTAATAAGAATTCCAAAAAAGAGAGCACAGAGAAAATGGAGGGGCATACATAACCAAAAAGATAATTTCTCCAAAATTTCCCATAATGAAAATTTGAATTTCCATATTGAAAGGACCCAGTGGGTGCCCAATACAATGAACAACAATAACAACAACAACAACAAAAACCTCTCCCCAAAGCACATAATTAGGAACGCTAGAACACCAGGGAAAAAAGGATCCCAAAAGTTCTGGAGAGAAGAAAAACAGTTCACAAACGAAGGATCAGGAGTCCAGACAGAAATTGAACTTCTCAGTATCAATACTGGAAGCTAGACACCGAAAGGCAATACAGCAATGTCTTCCAATTCCAGGAGAAGATAATCTCCAATCTTGAAATCCTTACCCAGCCAAACAATGAATCAGGGAGAGGGTAAAGTAAGGACAAGCGGGCAGGGCTGACACACTGGGCTGTATGTGGCCAGGCTCTGATGGACTAAAGCCCATGTAAAGATGTTCAATGTAAAATAGCACTCTTGCATCCAAGGTCTGAAAAAACGTTCCCTACCATCATGAAGAAATAGACCAAGAAAAAGTTGGGGTTGCCAGGTGGATGGCAAAGGGAGGTCCCATCTACCAGCCTACCAAGCTCCTAGTCCAGATTGGAACAGGAGGAACGGGGCTCCAAGATGCATGTCTCCAAGGGAAAAAGTAGATAGCTTATCCAATTAATTTGACCAATTTATTTCAGTTGTATTGCTCTTACTGGAGGATTTGGAGAACATGACAACTGAGTAAGCAAACAAACAAAAATGAGGTGATTATTGACTCCCGGGTCGGGGGTTGGCAATAGAAGAAAAGAAATGCAATCATAGTACATTCTATTGCTGAGCTGCAAAAAATCAGTCATAATAATATGAACGCTGACTCTTGATTTAATTAAAATTGTAATTTAATAGTGTTAGGAATCTAGAAGGAAGGGAATGAGTATCTGTGTGTGCTGTTTTTTTTTAAAAAAGGAAAAGTCCTAATATTCCTTAGTGGAAAACCAATAAATAATCTCTAAAACTGCAAAATCAAGAAATAGCAGTAAATGTTTTTAAATATGCAGTTAATTCCCAGAGGAAAGAAATAAGATTTTAAAACGTGGTTGCCTCTGAATGGGACTAGGGCATGGGGAAAGGAGAAGCAAGGATTGCTGTTATTATCATAAGCCTTTTGATATCATGTGACTTTGTAACGCCTCTCATGTATTATATTAATAAATACAAAAAGAAAGAAAGAAAGAAAGCGAGAGAGAGAGAGAGAAAGAAGGAAGGAAGGAAGGAAGGAAGGAAAGAGAGAAAGAAAGAAAAGAAAGAAAGAAAGAAAAAGGAAGAAAGGAAGGAAGAAAGAAAGAAAGAAAAAGAAAGAAAGGGAAGGAGGAGGGAAGAAGAGAGAAAGAAAGGAAGAAAGAGAGGAAATGGCTCAGTTATAACAGCATTCATGGATTACATTCTACCTACCACTCAACATGCTGATGGCTGGAGACATTAAATTCAGTCTCGAAGAAGCTATATTTAAAGTATTTACCTAACTACCCAGAAGAGTTCCCCAGTCTGTCTACCTAAAGGTTACTTCAGAATCACCTGGGGAGCTTTGCAAAAATACAGATTGCCGGGTCCCACCCTTGATGGTTCCGATTCAACAGGCCTTGGTGGGGCTTGGGGATCTGCCCTTAGTTCCTCCAGATGATTCAGTTGCACAGCAAGTTTTAGGAATCACTGGACTAAAGCAGAAATTGTGAGTGCGTGTAGGGAGGAGTGAGGGAGGGGGGTTTATGTGATTTGTGTGTGTGTAACTGTTTCTGTGTATATGTCGGTGTATTGCGAGTCTGTCTTCCTCCCTCCTTCCCTCTTTCATCTTCTTTTATCTTAACCCATAAACCCCTGTGGACTGCTGAAAACAATACCGGAAACAAAGACCCCCATCCCCACGATTTTAAACGCCAGCAGTCTGTGCTTTCTCTCGCAGCCCTGGGGCTCCCTCTTCTGGCAGAAACCTGTTAAAACTCGTAGCCTCCTAAACCTAGAAATTCTCCCTCCGTTCCTATAAGGCCATTTTCCCAGGTGATTTCCAAGCCTTCAAACTCCGTGAACCTCCCATCAGACAGAAAAGGAAAAATTCAACCACCCTGGGAAAGACTTTCCTGCCTTACAGGTGTGAATGCACAAAGATCAGGAACGGCGCGGGATGAGGCAGATATGAGAATAGAAGTTACATACTGTGGCCAAATCCGAGGAAAAGGAGACCTTAAGGAGTTCAACTCCCCACCTGCTTCCTCTCCCTCCTCCAAGAGAGATGGACAGATGGGGAAGTCTTAGCCATCTGCCTCTCAAAAATCGAAGGGAGGAAACACGCTAGGCTGAAAAGCTCACGGAATTTAGAAGCAGACCGCCGGAGTTCAATAGCCACCCTCACCTTCCTTCCTTGAGTCTCCTTTTCTGGAGCCACGTGCCAGATCGTCGGACCCTGTAACTCTTGCCGCTCCAGCGATTCTGTCTATGGACGCTGTTGGATCTTTCCCATACGCTGAAAATCGGCTCAGCCCAGCACAGTGTCTGGCACAGAGAAAATGCTCAAAAACATTTGAATGAAACCTTAACTCAGAGCTATCCTAAAAATCAGAACCCTCCTTCAGATCTGCGTGCCTCCCAAGCTCCTCGAATGTCCCCCTCCTCCACACTCACACTAAACATGTCCTTTCCTTCTGTACATCACTCCTCAACCCATAGCATCCTGGCTTTAGTGCCTTCACGGCTCTGACAGGCCTCCAGCGATTCCTATTTCCAGACCCGATGTATTTTGGTCGCTTCTCATCCTCCTTGACCTCTCAGAAGCTGTGACCTCTCGCATCTCGTAGAGACCACCCTCCCCCCACCCCCACCCCTCCCCCAGGTTACCTGTTGCCTCAGGTCCTCCTGCTGCCTGTTCCTCCTTTGCTCCTCTCCACCAGTTCCTGTCTCCCGTGATATCCCACTGTGCCCTTCACCCTCTCCCTGGGGGTGTCATCTGTCTGCTTTTAACTTTAACTTATATGATTTCATTCTCCCAAATCAATATCTCTAGCCTAGAGATTTCTCCTGACCTTCAAATACCTAGCAGACATATGTATTTGTATGTATAAGAGTCTGTTTCCATTAAGCACTCAGAAAATGCTTTCTAGCACTTGCACCTTGTGCAAGCACTGTGCTAAGCACGGGAGATACACTGGCGAGATAGATCAAGGCTCTGCCTTCTCAGACCTGTGTGTAATGAGAAAAACAGACAAATGGGCAACTGTGAGTACAAAGTGATGGGAGCTATGATAAGAGAAATACCCAGTGTTTGGGGATACATTACATGTCCAAGGGAGGGCAGGGAGGGTGACTTCAATGGGTAAAACCTGAAGGATAAGAAGGAATGGGGGTAGAGTGGTGAGAGGTTCCTGGGAAAGTATTTCAAAGCTTATAAAGAGCTTGTTAAAGCTAAAATAATGTGTTTGGACTTTATTCTAAGAACAATAAGGAGTCATTGAAGAAGAATTGGGTGCACTGAAGCCCACAGGGCACTTCCACAGTGTTGGCAACAGTCAGGTCTTAAGGTGGCTGGTAGGCCAGCAAGGCTTTTGCTTCATTATCATAACCCCTAAATTGTTCATGGCTTCATCTGTTGTTGTGTGCATATCAAATGATTCACAATCTTTTTAAAAAATAAATCAATGGATTGGAGAAGGTGGGATAGGCAGAGAGAAGAGTGAGGATAGTCATAGCGAGGGTGAGGACTGGGACATGGTTCTAGAAATATCTAGGAGGTAGAATTGCCTGGGTTTGGTAAGTAATGGAATGTGGGGAGATGGAGAAGGAGGAGTAAAGAAGGACTTCCAAGGTTCTGGAGCATTAACGGGATGGATGGTAAAGCCCTTGATTGAAATAAATCACAAAGTCATTGGAGAACAGTGTAGCAGTTTCTTTAAAAGTTGAATATAAATTTACCTCACAGGGGTTTCCCTGGTGGCGCAGTGGTTGAGAGTCCGTCTGCCGATGCAGGGGACACGGGTTCGTGCCTCGGTCCGGTA
>NW_021146865.1:17943-25000 GCF_002837175.3 Physeter macrocephalus
TGAACCATGGCCGCTGAGCCTGCGCGTCCGGAGCCTGTGCTCCGCAACGGGAGAGGCCACGGCAGTGAGAGGCCCCCGTACCACCAAAAAAAAAAAAAAAAAAAAAAAAAAAATTTACCTCACAACCCAGCAAGGCCACACAAAGACTCTCACACCAATGTTCATAGAAGCACTATTTGTAATAGCCAAAAAGTGGGAAATTCTAAATGTCTGTGAATTAGTGAATGGATAAACAAAATGTAGTATACCCGTACAGCAGACTATGATTTGGCAAGAAAAAGGAACAAAGTACTGATACATGCTACAATATAGATGAACC
The DNA here is from genome assembly GCF_002837175.3 of Physeter macrocephalus. NCBI lineage: Eukaryota > Metazoa > Chordata > Mammalia > Artiodactyla > Physeteridae > Physeter > Physeter macrocephalus. The sequence continues at coordinate 18,263 of NW_021146865.1, forward strand.
TCATAAACATGATAAGTCAAAGAAATCAGGCTCAGAAGATCACATATTATGCGATTCCACTAAAATGAGAGATAGAAACTAGATTATTGGTTGCCCAAGCCCGGGGATGGGGACACGGCATCATTGTAAATGGGTAAGATGAATCTTTGGGGGGTGACGGAAATGTAAAATTGGATTGTGGTGATGGTTTCCCAACTCCGCCAATTTATTAAAAACCATTGAACTGTACACTTACCACGAGATACTTTTCTGGTATAAAAACGGTACTTCACAAAAGCTGTTAAAAAATATAACCAGGGCAGTTTCAGCATGTTGAGTTTGAGGTGTTTAGGAGGCATAAAGAGGGAGAGGTAGAGTAAACAGGTGGTTATGCTGCCTGAAATTTAGGATACAAATTTCGGCACAGGAGATAGAGATTTTTAATACCCATCAACTTAAAGAGAGCAATTGGAACCATGAGAAGGAGGGAAATCGCCCAGAGAAGATAGAAAGGAGGAAAGAGTGAGGACAGAATCTAAAGAACACCAAGAGGAGGGCTTCCCTGGTGGCGCAGTGGTTGAGAGTCCGCCTGCCGATGCGGGGGACACAGGTTCGTGCCCCGGTCTGGGAGGATCCCACATGCCGCGGAGTGGCTGGGCCCATGAGCCATGGCCACTGAGCCTGTGCTTCCGGAGCCTGTGCTTCCAGAGCCTGTGCTCCACAACGGGAGGGGCCACGGCAGCGAGAGGCCTGCGTACCGCAAAACAAACAAACAAACACCAAGAGGAAGTAGTCTGAGGTGTAGGAAGAAAGCCCAGAGACTATATATGGACAGAATCCAAGGGAAGAAGATGCTTGGGAGCAGGGGAGAGAGGCAAGAGCAGAAAGGGCTCCTGAGACATCAGATAAGTAAAGAGAACCAAAAAGCGGAAGACGTGGTAGGAAAATCTACCTGCGTATGGGTTGGGGAGCCCAGGAGCATCGCTCAGCAAAGCTCCAGAGCTGCAAGCCGCCAGAGGACGAGGCCAGGCCCAGCGTGGCACTGGGAGAGTGAAGTGTTGATGGAGGGAGGGGGGCTGGATTGATGAGCCCGAGGTGGCAGGGGATCCAGAATTTTCAGCATAAGGCTGTGAGGGATGCAGAAGGCCAGTGAACAGGCAGAGTTCTGGGAAGGGATGAGGGTGCAGAGGCTTCATGTCTGGCAGTCAATGCCAGAACAACAGATTCCAGCAGTAAATGTGTGTGGCCCTCAAGGATGTGGTTCCTGCTTACTTCTCCTGGCTGATTTCGCCCCCATGTAACCCCACCCCTTGAAATTCAGTGATCCTGCCATGTGGAATTGTTTGCAGTTTCCCAAACACTCCATTCTCTTCCACACCTCCTTCTATTTTCTCACACAGCTTCCTCTGCATGGAATGTTCTACAGACCAACCCTCCTCTCTCTCCCACACACTCTGGAACCCTAGCTATGCTCCCTCCTACCCTTCTTCATTTGCCTGGAGCATTCCTTGTTCTCGCTCCAATATGGCTCAGGGTGGACCTCTCCTCTGAAGCCTGCCCTACTTGCCCATCCCCCACTTTGAAAGGGCTATTTCCTTCTTTACTCCCCACCGTAGACTTCCATCACAGCACTGACAATGCTTTACACATTTCATTTATTGCCATGTCTAGCGCCTTCTAGGACTTGGAAGGCATTTGTTCTTTCATAGGTCATAGGATCTGATCGGTAGTACAACCTAAATAAATGAAGTCACTCAGCCAACATGCGGCATGTACCCTTTTCCTCCTTTGCTACTTATAGCCCTTTGGGAGCTGTCTGTGGCCGGGCAGCTGGATTCCATTGCGGGGAAGGTACACAAGGTGTTCTCGCCTCTGCTATCAGTAGCCACGGTCAAGGATGCTTTGTCCACACCTAAGGTACAATTTCCCAGCGTTCCCAAAGTTCTGTGCCAATTCCAGCGTTGCCAGATCAAACTCAGGGCACCCAGTTAAATCTGAATTGCAGATAAACAATAAATAATGTTTTAGTATTCGTATAATCCCATGCAATAGTTGAGATTATATAAATCCTCAAAAAGCATTTGTTGTTTAATCTGCAATTCAAATTTAACTGGGTGTCCTGTCTTTCTATTTGCTGAATGTGGCAACCCTACTTCGCCCCAAAGGGAAGCGGCCTCCCTCTAATGCTGTAGTCACTGGCACCCTAAGAATCCCACCTGGTGGAGGCTGCTCTGCCAACCTGATGCGCTTCCTGAAAGCTGGGCTGAACAACCCAGATAAAGCACTGGGTGGCCGAAGCCGTGCGGTGACTTTGCCAGAGTCAGTCCTCTCCTCCCCGCTGTGTGGGCCTCTCCCGTGGAGCCCTGGCTCTGCTCCTGTTTCACCAAACTTCCTGGGGAGTAACTTTACAGTTACTGTGCCTGGCTACTCGGAGCTCCAGGGCAAGTTCACGTGCCATAGACCAGAGGAAAATCTTGAAAAACTGCATGCAAGTACATATTTAGAATTGTCTCTGCCCTACCCACACTGAGGGGGCAGGGATCGGGCCAAACTCTGGGCCTCATTAGGGCACTTGCTCTTTCCCAGGAGGCTCTCGGCTCTCCCAGGCAAACAGATTCCAGGTAGTCTGCTTCACCAGTCCCCCTGCCATGGACTCCATGTGACTGGTAGGGACAGGATGGCAGACACAGGACAGGTTATCCCATCTCTAGTTCATTTTCCTGCATCTGAGCTTCCATCAGTTGGAAAAAAATGAGTAAATCTGTGCATTAGGAGTAGGGTCCTACAAAAGGGTTGACAAATAGAACTTCCCCTCTTGTTAGGTATACAGGGGAGGGAGAAGAAGGGGACGGGGTGGGGAGGGAGGGAATCCATGTTATTAGACAAAGTGACGTAAAACGATAGTTGTGTTGACAAAAAACGAATCAGTTGATCTAAGAAAGAAAAGGACAATTTTATTTGAGTCAAATTTGAGGATTACAACCCAGGAAGAGCATCTCAGAAAGTTCTGAGAATTGTCCTGCCCGTTAGAAGCTGAGCCACAGTTATATAAGTTTTTTGAGACAGAGGGCTGTATTATTGACGTATAATGACAGATTATTGACAATTTACATAATCCACATCTAAGCACCATGGAGGACTGTTATCTTTAAGGAATTGTCTTATTGATGCTAGGAGAACATCGCTCTTATGGTTGAGCAGGTATTTCTGTCGATGGGGAAGGTTTGGGCCATGCATAATACAGATATACAATGCACAGTGGGAGGAGAAAGGAGGCCAAAGGGCAGAGAAGATTTTTTGTTTAAATTTTTCTTGTCTTGCCATAAAATGAATTTCTTGAATTTCATTTTACAGCTGTTTCCATGGCTAGAAACAGATTTTGGCAGCCATGGCACAGACTGAGGAGTTCTTAAAACAATGGGACCAGAGGAACTGGATTGGGGTGGGGAATAGGGTGGGAGGATTGAGGAAAGGGGAGAATTTTATGCGTTCTAACATTATGCTAAGATCCTTTTCCTGTCTCAACCTGTTGGTGCTATTTTCCCAGAGAAGGCAGAACCTCGGAACAGAGCGGGTTCACCCACCTTTTACTCCAAGGTCTGCCCGCTGTTCCACTGGCAGGATTTGTTTTCACAAGGAAGAGACCGCTTTCTTAACAAAGCTACCAAACAGTCCCAGAAAGCGCTCCAGATGCTGCTGCCTCAGAAATGACAGGTGCTCCTGGCATGATCTACATTTTATGCCAAATGCACAGGAATTCCCCTGTGGCTGCTCCCCCTCACGTGTTTGCCACTTCCTGTGAGTCCTCCCAGATCTGGCCCGTTCCTCCGAGGCCCTTTCCCATTCAACAACCCCCGCACATCTTCTCACCGTCTCGCTTTTCTTGACCCCGTTTATTTAGGTGGGGCTGATCTAGTCGGAGAGAATTCCTGGCTGGGCTCAGCCATGCACCTCCAGCTGAGAGTGACCCATGCTACGTGGGTTTTTGAAAATGACCAGGTCATGTTGAGGGCATTTCACGGAAACCCTGCTCTAAAATGTAGGTGGTCAATGCCTTACAAAGGAGGAGCAGCGTGAAGGAATGAACAGCTCAGTTCGTTGCTACGGCAGTGAAAGTAACTTGACTTGATTGGTGAAAATTTGTCCAAACAAATGCTAGGTGAAGTGTTCATATTTCCTTTGCCTTTTTTTCTTTTTTTCTTTTTTTCAATTTGTTGAGCACCACCAGAAGAGGATTAGGGGGCGGGGGTTGATCAGCTCTGGCCAGAGTGCTAAATCTCAGTGATTTAGCCGGATTAAATCAGGCTCCAGAAAGACAGCAATTTTCTCATTGCTGCAGTGCCTCGGAAACACTAAAACAGCAAAAGTTCACTGAATGCCTATTTTGGAGCAAAGCTAGAGGGAGATGGAGAGAGATAAAGATGCAAAAGACATAGTCCGTGTCCGAGTTGACAAGCTAATGAGAGAACCAGGCATGTAACTATAGACATACAGTGGATCCATGTGTATTACATAATGTGGTCCAAGTGTGGTCCCCTGGGTCCCTGAGACCCTCTGGGAGTTTGAAAAGTCAAAACTGCTTTCATAATCATACTAAAACATTATTTGTCCTTTTTCCTTCTCCTTCTCTCATGAGTTTCCCCAGCCTACAGGATGTGTAGTAACACAAAGCTTAATACATGGATGCTTATGTATTCTTGAGCTAAAAAAGAAATTCTTAGTCAGTTGCTAATACATCCATGTCAATAGGTAAAACCACATATGCAAAATTTCTTCGAGATCCTCAATGATTTTTAAGATTGTTAAAGGGATCCTGAGACCAAAACTTCTGAGAACCTCTAAGATTGAATGTCATCAACCATTACGCAGTGTCCTCATTCTCAGTGATGCATTTTATTGATTAAAAATTATGTCACTACACCATTGTAAAGCAATTATACTCCAATAAAGATGTTACAAGAAAAAAAAATTATGTCATCAGGGACTTCCCTGGTGGTCCAGTGTTTAAGACTCCGCACTTCCACTGCAGGGGGCACCGATTCGGGTTCCATCCCAGGTCGGGGAACTAAGATCCCGCATGCCACGCAGCCAAAAAAAAAAACAGTTAAAAAAAAAATTATTTCATCAAAGTCCATGAAAATTATTTTCTTGGATGCTCTCTCTATATCCCTATTTTCCAACATGATAGCTCTTTGGCCATCTAATTATTAATCTGTTTGCAGGTTTTTTTATGTGTCTGCATTTAAATGTGTCTTTGGGGGCAGCACAACATTGGACTTCATTTTTTAATGCAGCCAACAATGAGCAATAGTTGACTTGTTTGTTTCACTTTCTGTCACCTACAGTTCCTCCTGCTCATTGTTATTTTTGTTTCCTTTAAATTTCTATTTTCTGTAGTGCACTTTAAAATTCTTTTTGTGTGTGTGTCAGGCAATAAACTTCCCTAATCTGTTCATCTCTATCATTTTAGCATCATCAGATTTGAAAGTCATTTTTCGTTGTTTCCTACATTTTTGCTATTAATAGTATAGTATTAAGAAAATAAAGCTTAAATTCCTTTTCCTGTAGAGATGAAAATGGAGTCTAGTGTGTAACATGTCTTGGTGGCATAAAGTCCTTTATAAAACTATGCATATAGATCTTGTAGTTCTGACACTATGTAATGTAATTTTCCACTTGATTTTTAAAAAACATGTTTTCTATTTTGTCCTCCATGAACCTTGAGCTCTATCTAGCCCTCAACTGTTCTCAAATCTGCATTGTTTTCTGGAAGTGAACTTCACAGCTGTGGGCCTTTGTTGACAAATTATTTCATCTCCTCTGGGTCTTATTTTCCCTTGTTCTGAAGTGAAAATTCAATGAGTGTTTCCAGATACTGTACTTGGGGTCATAATTCAATTTCTCTTAATCTTGTGTGAATCCTCCAACCCCCACCCTCAACCCACATTCCTCCTCCAAAGCACAAGTACCTATTTTTATGGCCATATTTAAATGATTTTCTTGGCTACACTGGTAACTTGCAGAATTCTGGATTTGCTCTGTGATAGGGTAATGTGTATGGTTCGGTTAGTTGTTTTTAAGTTGAAAAACTTAACAATACTAAATCTTAAATTCTTTCTTTGAAGACTGATCCTTAATGAATTCTTGCTACAGACATACCAAGGTGGTTTTTTCTATATTTCTGTGATAAATTCTAAATTAGTAGGGGTTTCTCCCCCCGGTCCTTTTACTGTTACTAGATCAATTTTTAGCTGGATGTGGGCTTTTCAGGCTAGCTTTGCTTCAACGATGCTCATTCATTTTTCTTCTACATCAGGTCCCCTCTTCCTACCATCCTCTTCACGTTCTTGGTCCTCTGTTGCATTTATAAGACCTACTTTAACAACTTAATGCCTTTTTTTCTTGGCACTCATTATTTCTTCTTTATTTGCTGTTAAATTAATAAGTGTACATTCCATGGCACTTGCCTGAGAGTCTTGACCGGTCATGGGTTTCCCGCCATCTGGGTTCTGGCTGGCTTGCATTCCCCTTTGATGTTGTAATATTGTTCATTGAACTTAAGTGTGGGATTTATAGGGCTTCTTTGCTTTTTTTTTTTCTCCAAAATGTGCACTTTTTTTTCTTTTAACTAAGCTTATTTTTCTATTTTGTGCTGTTATTTTTAATTGCTTCCGACTAGGAGGTGGGGCTGAGAATGAGACTTGCTTGACTTTGGCTCTCTTTGTTATTACTCACACTTCCCCCAGAAGCCCCGTGCAC
>NW_021146866.1:0-25000 GCF_002837175.3 Physeter macrocephalus
TCACCCCCACGTGATGGTAGCAAAGCATAACCTCCCTCTTCCCGAACCAGCGCAGCAAGTCAGAGGAGACTTGTTGAAATAGATTTTGATAAGATCCAGAGTCTCATGACATAATACCAGAAATTTCAAGGGTACAATTGGAAATTACATGTCAGACCAAGAACCAGGAAAATCTTCACTTGAAAGAGAAAAGATAATCGACAGACATCAACCTCAAGGTGACACAGATGTTGGAATTAGGCAAGAATTTTAAAGCAGCCATCATAAAAATACTTCAGTGGGCAATTATGAACCCCTGAAACAACGGAAAGTCTCAGTAAAGTAATAGAATATATGAAGAAAACCCACATGGCAATTTTAGAATTTTTAAAAATATAAACATTGAACGTTTTAGAAACAGCAGAACAGAGGGGACACAGGAAAGAATCAGTGAAGTGGAAGAGACAATAGGAACTACCTGAACTGAACAACAGAGAGAAAATGGCTGAAAAAAAGTGAACAGAACCACAAAAAGCTGTGAGATGATAACAAAAGATGTAATATTTGTGTCATTGGAGTCTAAGAAATAGAGGAGAAAGAGAACAATGTTGAAAAAAGTATTTGGAGAAATTATGGCTGAACATTTTTTAAATATGGAAAAGAAAGAATAACTGAAATTCTTTCAAATACGGAAAAAGATGTAAACCTACAGATTTAAAAATCTGGGCAAAACTCCGAATGGATAAACCCAAAGAAATCCATACCATGAACCATCATAATCAAACTTCAGACAATTAAAGAATCAAAGACCAAGAAAATATCTTGAAAGCAGCAAGAGAGAAATGACACCTTACATACAGGGCAGAAATAATTCAGTTGATAGCAGATTTCTCATCAGAACCATGGAAGCTGGATGGTTCTAGCACAACCTTTTTCAAGTGCTGAAAAGAAAGAACTGTTAACCCAGAATTCTGTACCTTGCGAAATTATTTTTCAGGAATGAAGGAGAAATAAAAAAATTCTCAGATACAGGAAAAGTAAGAGGATTTTCCACCACCAGACCTACTCTAAAATAATGGCTTTAAAACGTTCTCAAAACACAATGGAAATGATTTAAAAAAAGGAAACTTGGAACAACAGGAAGAAAGAAAGAACAATGGTAAAAGCAAAAACGTGGCTACATAGAATAGACCTTCCCTCTCCTCTTGAGTTGTCTAAATTATGCTTGATGGTCGAAGCAAAAAGCATAGCGTTGTTTGGCCTGCATCTCAATGTATATAGAGTAAATATTTAAGACTATTATGACATAAACAGGGAGCCTAAAAGGAGGTGTCTTAGTTAGTTTGGGCTGCTATAACAGAATACCATCGACTTGTTGGCTTAAACAACAGGCTGGAGGTCCAAGATCAAGGTGCCAGCAAATCCAGTGTCTGGTGAGTTATCTTCCTGTTTTACAGATGGCGGTCTTGTCTTCTTGCTGTGTCTTCACACGGTGGAGAACAGGCAGGAAGGAAGCAAGCTCTCTCATGACTCTTCTTGAAAGGGCACCAATACCATCCATGAGGGCTCTAGCCTCATGACCTAATTACCTCCCAAAGGCCCCATTTCCTAATACCATCTCACTGGGGATTAGGATTTCAACCCAGGGATTTTGGGGTGACACAAACATTCAGTCCATAACAGGGGGTAACGTTTCTACATTCATTCAAAGTGGTAAAATGATGACACCAAGTAGATCTTTGTGGTGATGATATAAATCTATATCTTGATTGTGGTGGTGGTTACAGGAATCTACCCATTACTATTGCTATGTCTGTGAAAAAACAACATAAGAATATACACACATTGTACCAACATTGATTTTTCTGGTTATGATATTGCATTAATCATTACACAAGACATAACCATTGAGAGAAAATGGGTGAAGGATGCATGGAACCTCTCTGTACTATCTTTGTAATACCTGTATATCTACAATTACTTCAAAATAAAAAGTTTTTTTAAAATGGGAAATGGTTCTAGATTAAAAGGTGCGACAGACATACACGCAACAAAAATCTACTTTGATTGGATTATGATTTTTTTTAATTCAAAAGGTTGGAAAGTTTGGGAAAATTTTAATATAGATGGGATATTTGATGATTTTAGATAAAATTGTTAGTTTTCTTCAGTGTGATAGTCATGTTGTGGTTATACAGAATAATGCCTTTATTCCTAAAAGATGTGTGCTGAAGTATTTAGGGATGAAATATAATCAAACTAACTTTCAAATGGTTCAAGGAGAAAGCCAGTGAGAAACAAATAAAACATTGTCAATTGTTGACTCTATGAGGAAGGTATGAGGGTTCTCCTTGTACTATTCTTTCAATTATTTGGTATGTTTGTAGATTTTCATTTTTTAAAAGTTGGAGGGATGGATTGATGGATAGATATGTGAAAGAGCAAGTACAGTAAAATGTTAATTGTGAAATTTAGGTGATGAATAACTGGGTGTTCATTATAAATTTATTTCAATTTTTCTGTATGCCTGGAAATGTTTAAATTAAAATACTGGGAGGGGGAAGCTGAGGGAACATATCAAACCCCAATGCCCTCCCCCAGCACGCCCAATCCTCCCTGGCCCAGTTAAATACATACTTATCATAATTAAAATAAAACTTATCATTTGTCATGGGAAAAAGCTTGCCTGGCTTCCTGGCTGGAGAAACCCTACCAATGCCTTACACTTTTCCCATAGTGGTAAAGTCCCAGGCAGTGCCATTGTCCACACCATCAAACTGAGAAGTCTCCTCTGAGTAATGCTGATTGTCAAGGAGAGACAAACCTGGACAAGACCAGGCTGGGCTTATAGATAATCTGGTTTTCCCAGAAGGTACCCAAAATTTAAAGGCGTTAATGTCCCTTATGTGAGCAGCTGAGGCCTAGGAGTAGTGAGAAGCATGTTGGTGGTGGTGAAGAGCCTAACGAATTTTGGATGATATATGTATGTTGAAAATATACTTATATTGGGGGTATATTTACTTTTAGGGGAAATATATATATTAGAACTACAATAAGAAAACAACTCCCATCATGGTGGGAGTTTATAACACATTAAGTACCAGAGTTAGGAATTAACAGACAAAGAAATGGAAAAATTAAAAAGAATATAGAAGATATGAAACTTATCATTAAAAAAGATGGATTTTATGATACATAGATCGCTATAACAGTTGACAAGAACTCTTCAAGCCATCCCACCCACCTTAGAGTAACTGCTCAAGTATTTCAGTGTCACCTGAAACCAACACAACATTGTAAAGAGTAACTGCTCAAGTATTTCAGCGTCACCTGAAACTAACACAACATTGTAAATACCCCAATAAAAATTAAAAAAAAAATTTCAGGGTCAGCTGATCTCTCTAATGACAAGACCATGGAGACTGTTCCTGATAGCGACAGCATCACGCCGGCTCTGGTTCTTGGCCTACTGCAGACCTACAGGAGGAGCTACGTATGCTGTGAGATACTGAAGATATTCTGAACTCTGACTGCACAAAGACGCTCAGCTTCTGACCCAGGTCAATAAAAAGTGAACCAATCTTCCAAGTAAATCTCATTATTTAAGGCAAGGTCCGTATTCTCTTGAAGCTCATTCTCCCTCTCTGGTCCTTGGAGTGGCAAAGAATCTAGCCATTCCTGCCCCATTTCCTCTAGTTTTCTTTCATGTCCCCTGTAAAGTTTCTCATCTCATGCCACCACCTACCTACAGGCTCCAAGTGGTACCCACTGCTGTGAATGACAAAAAGCAATCCATCCCTGCACCTGTCATGACAAAACTCCTTATCTTATCTCCCCAGCAAAAGAGTTCAATCAAACCAATCATTAAAAATAAATTAATTATGCTTTATACCTCCCTAGAGATTGCTGAGCTAAATGAGCTAGCTAAGTGTTTGGAAAGAAAAAAACAAAACTCTCAGCCGATTCATCCCATCTTACATCCATCTCAAACCATCCCACTTTTCTGGGTTAGTCCTTCTATATTCTTATTGCTGGAGCTGGAACCAGCACTGGCCAGGAAAAATGGCCAAGAATGGAAGAACAGATAAATGGATGAAGAAGATGTGGCACATATATACAACGGAATTACTACTCAGCCATTAAAAAAAAAGAAAGAAAAAATGCCATTTGCAGCAAGATGGATGTAACTAGAGATTATCATACTATGTGAAGTAAGTCAGAAAGAGAAAGGCAAATACCATATGATATCAAGCATACGTGGAATCTAAAATATGACACAAAACGAACCTATCTACGAAACAGAAACAGACTCACGTATATAAAGAACAGACTTGTGGTTGCCAAGGGGGAGGGGTTGGGGGAGGGATGGAGTGGGAAGTTGGGGGTAGCAGGTGTAAGCTATTATATACAGGATGGATAAACAACAGGGTCCTACTGTAGAGCACAGGGAACTAACTATATTCAATATCCTATGACAAACCATAGTGGAAAAGAATATTTTTTAAAATGTATACATATGTATAACTGAATCACTTTGCTGTACAGCAGAAATTAACACAACATTGTAAATCAACTATAGTTCAATTTTTAAAAATGTAAAAAAAAAAATGGCAATAGATGCCAGGGCTTAGGCGGCTGGGGGGTGACAGAAACGTTCCTGCAAATATGTCCATGTGATAATATTGTGTGTGTGACCAGCATCTCTGTGGGCTAGGACACTCTAGCACAAGTCAGAGGAAGCACATTTCCAAAGGAGACTACAGAGGGAGGTGTGTTCAGAGTGAAAGACCCCCTGCTACTTATTCAGTGACACCTGCCACATACATAGGCCCCTGCCCTGCCCCACACCTCAGTCTGCCCCCGGGGTGATTTTTTTTCTCCCTAAGCATATGCCTCAAAGGAGTGGTGTGAATGGGGCACTTACATTTTGTCACCAGACTTCCTCTCTCAACCAAACATAATGATAATCTGTGAACTGATTAATCCATCTGTCTCCATGGAGTTTAAAAAAAAAAAAGTCTTCTTTCCAGTTTTCCAGAAGGTTTCAAGACCACCAGTCCAGGTCAGATACCCTTCTTCCATCCCACTTCAGGATCCCTGGGCTATGATAAAGCGAAGATGAAGATTCTCCTAGGAATAAGGCAGCTTGGGAGGCAGGCTACTTCAGGAGGCTGAGCGAAGCTTTTCTCATAATACTTTTACACGGTGCTTCAAAAATGCCCAAGTTGTTCTGCAACACATTAGGGTCCAGTTTTTGGTTCAAGCAGTTAATAAATGACTGAGAAAACATGTATGACTTTGACCTCTACATTAACTGAATGAGGTAAGTGGGAAGAGTATTATCACCATTATGAGGCTCAGAGAAGTGTAGGTACTTTGCCCAAAGCTTGTGAGCGCAGGAAAACCTAGAACTGGATCTTCAGGCCTCAAAGGAAATACAGCTTCTAATTCCTCCTGTGCCACTGACATGAGGTTTGATCCCCATGAGATATTAACCTCATGTCCCTTGTGAATTTTTCATCTGAAACACGCAAACTGGGCCCAACCATCAGTGTGGCCCTAGAGGTGGCCCCAAAAGCCGGGCTGGACGCGTAGGGTGGGTGACCAAGCCTGCGCCTCTAAGAGCTCCGCCCCGCCGGGGGCTCGAGACCTCTGCCTCAGAGACCCTGCCCGAAAAGGCTGGGGACGCACGGGACTTTCTGATCTAGGGCAGGGTCCGGCCGCACCATCCCTGCCGGCTCGAATCCCAGGGATCTCCGTCGGACCACGGCTGCGCCGGATTCGAGACGCCAAAGGAACTCCAAGGGTCTCCAGCCCGCATTAAACCCGGAGCTGCCCTCTTCTCGTCGGCATCTCTGGCGCTCACACACGCCAACAGCTGGATGTGCCCGCCGGGCCGGTGTTACCCCGAGTTTGTGATCCCTGAAGGCGGGACACAGAAGTCGGAAGCCACAGCCCGCGACCGCCTGGAGACACCGCGCCCCCGCGCCAACTGCTCGTGATGGTGAGCTCCGGCTGCGCCTGCGCGCCGGGCCTGCGCAATGGGCGGGGAGGCGGACGGGTGGGGCCAGGTGGGCGGGGCGAGTACCCCAAGGCAGCTGGTGCTTTGAAACCCTAGGGCAGGGAGACTGTTCTAAACCACCAGATCTCGGAGGCGGAAGCTGCTGGGCACCCTCCTTCACTAAGGGCACCTGCCAAAGCTTCGGTTCTGCGGATGCTGTCGGTGGGGACGAACCAATTCTTGGCGCACCTGTGGGCAGGATTTGAGGGGCGGGACCGGGAAATGTGGTAGCAATAGTGTCACTGCTCCAGGTGTGGCCCATCTGTGACGTCATGGAAGTACGTAAATGAGATACCGATGTAGACGTCGCGGATCCCTTGCGCTTTTGCCAAGGCCTGTGTGACATCACTGTGTCACCGGGAGGATGCCCTGACGTCACAGTGCCATAATGTTCTGGGAGGTGGGATGGGACGCCTTTGAGCCGGTTCTACGGACGCCAAGGTTCCAGGGGAGGGGGTGGGGATGATATCACAGGTCCCACGTTCTTGCAGATGAGGTGCCGTCCAGGAGCCCTAGACCATCTTACTGCGTTTCTCCCTCCCCCCAGGACCCTATACTAGCCCTGAATCCCGAGACAAGGAGGTAAGCGGGAAAAAGGCCCTTCGTGCGCCCCAAACCCCTAGCTGCATTCCGGAAGGAGGGGGTAGAACCTGAACTCTTCCTCTAGGAAGAAGCCCCCGCGGGCTGTTCTTTCCCCCAGGGCTCTCCTGTTCTCCTCCCAGAGCGAGCGCTAGGAAGCTCCAGGCTGCGCCGAGGATCTCTCGCGCCTTCTACCCGCCCAGTAGAGAAGTCCAGCCGGGTAGCTGCCCCACCTCCTGCGCTAGAGATGAATCGCAGGCCTAGCAACTTTGGGAAGGGCCCCAGCCGAACTCTCCTTTCCTCTCGAAAACCGGCCTGAGTCACGCTGGGCATGTGAGGCCAAAGGAAACTTCATGTCTGAAAACGGGGGGGTGGGGGGATGGTTCAGAATCTTCCAGAGGTGTAGCAGGAAAAAATTGGCCACCTATAGAGTGGACAGGCAATAAAACCCACCCAGCATTTCTGACTGTCTCGTTGCCTTTTCATGCGACCCACAGAGTAGGATCAGGGAATTGTAGCCTGTGTGGGGTCTGGTGGTCCGCGACCCAGGCTTGCCCTTCCATTTGCAGTCGCTGTTACTGCAGTCTACGAAATCACTGCCATGAGGATAGACTGCAGCCAGCTACGCTGATAAGTGGCTCCTGCGTCCACCAAGATGACAGAGGCATTGAGAACAGGCTGGAGGTCTCTGGGCAGCACCGTGTCCCACTCCCACCCCATCCCCCAAACCTCTGCGCTTAGGAATTCATTCTTCCAAGGACGCACACTCGGTACTGAAAGTCTCTCCGTGGCAGGGCCTGGGGATGGAGGGGCGGGGATTCATGGTATCAGAGGTGGGTGGGCCAGAAAGGAAAGCCTCCTGGCAAACCTCCCCATTTCACAGTCCTTACTAAGTCCTTGAGTTCGGGCAGAGGTTCTTTGTGTCCTGGGGAGGTGGGAGGTGGTGCAAAGTGAGGGACACGGGGCAGCAGCAGTCAATCCCTGAGGAAAATGGACTCCCCAAAAGAGTAAAGGAACCGAGTGAGGCACTCTCTCAGGTCCTCAGAGGTGATCAAATCTCTCGGTAGTGGAGCGTGTGTGTGTGTGTGTGTGTGTGTGTTTGTGTGTGTGTGTGTACCCACGCCCTGTCCTCATCTTGGAACAATCACTTAAACGGGCGAGTAAAGGAACAGATGTGGATTTTCCCCTGGGGCGCTAACACAAGTCGCGGCCAAGTGTGACCCATACCACAGCCTGCGCTGCCTGGGCCCAAGCCGTCGAAGCCCAAAACCCACTGACTAACCCTCCCTCGAAGCCCAAAACCCACTGACTAACCCTCCCTCCAGATGCCCAGAGGCCACAGTTCTCTGGGATTCGGGCTCCGCTCTCTCCTGGGGCGAGTCCTTTTGGACCGGAGGGGTAAGAAGGCTTGGGCTCTTGCTTCACTAGCGGAGATCCCATAGGCCGGTCCAGAACCGGCAGCGCCCCGCCCCTCGTTCTCAGTGGGTCCTGGGACCAGTCAAGAAGGTTTGGAGGGCAAGACCAGATGCAGACAGGACCTACGGCGGAAGTTACTCGGGGTTGCGGGCAGGACACAGCGAGGTGCCCCGATTCCTGGGCCGCCCCTCCAGGCCGGTCCAGCAGGGGGCAGCGTGGCTCCGAATGCTGAGGGCAGGACCCGTCCACGCCGTCCCGGCCAAGGCCACAGAGAGAAGTTGGGTTCCCGCACCGCCGAGTTCAAGCCCGCCGAGGGCGGGGAGGCATTCCCAGAGGAGGAGAGGATGGCGCAGCGAAAGGCTAGAGCGTTTTAACTCCTGCAGCCCCGGCACACGTTTTCAGACCGAGGATTGGTGGTCCCTGTTGCAGGTAAGCTCGGCCCAGCTGTCTCCGCGGCCGCCGAGCGCCGGGCACAGAAGCCCGAGAGGCTGCGCTCGGCTCGGGAAGGGCCGCGGGCGCCACCGCCTGAGCCGCCGCGCCGTCAGGATGCTGGAGCTGGGGGAGCCCCGCCCCGCCCCAAGCTGGAGAGCCCCCTGCAGCCTGGCCTCTAATTGTGGGAAAACTAGGCGCCCCAGGGAAGGTTCAACTTGTGGAGGGCGGACTCAGATTTCTCCTCCGAAGCTCCCCGGGCCTCCCAGGGCGCCCGCCCCCGCCATTCCTGACAAGGCTTTAAAACGGCAGGAATCTTTGCGGACGTGGAGCCGGGATCCGGGCAGGGGACAGGCCCCAGCCAGAGAATTGTGTCAGGGGGCTCCTAACGGAGGGCGGGATGTAGTTTTGGGGCTCTGGGGAGGCAGCGGTGATTATGTATTTGTAGCCGCGTATTGGGGCCCGGGGGACGGTACTGGTCTGAGGCAGTCGGTGAGGGCGCTTCCTTCCCTCCCCAGTGCAGCAGCAAGAGACCAGGAGGGAGGCTTTTCGTTGGGGAGGTGGGTGACGTTCTCTTCCCTTGGTGGACCCTAAGCGACCCCGACACCCGGAGATGTTGGGATTTCTCACGGCCGATGTATTGGCCGCAGGCTCGGCTTCTTTGTAAACTCGGAGCCCTTCGGAGATGAGGACTGGGGAGCCTGAGACCCTAAGACCAAAGTGGAGGAGAAAAGTAAGAAAATAAATATGGGCGGGGTCCGAGGCTGACCAGCACCGGGAGAGAGGAGGGCTGCTCCACCCGTCCCAAACCGCTGACGCTGATTAGGGGAAAGTTGCTGAAATGGGTCAGGTCGGCTTGGGCAGCGAAACCCCGCTCCTCTCAAAGAAAGGAGCCGTCCGTCCTGCAGTTGGGAGGGAAATTACCCATCCTGCAATGCCTGTAAAATAACCGTTTATTTAATATTTTTAAAAACTCCAGTGATAAATGTCCGTTACCGATCGTCAGCATAAAGTGCCAATCGCAGTACATCGTCCTGCTCCTGGGCTTCTGCTCGCTCGCGGTGATGCGGCCGCGGAGCAGGGGAGCCGGGGGCCGGGCGCCCTCCAGCCCCGGGGCCCGAGGCCCTCGCCCCTCCGTCGGAGTCCGGGGGCCCACCGCCCGCTGCGCGGCAGGAGCTGGGAGGGGCGCTCCCCGGCCCCGCGATCCTGGGGCCCGGCGGCTGAAGCAGATACAGGGATTACACTTTTGCAGGCTCCCAGGGGTGGGGTTGGAGGCGGGAGGAGGGGTTGGAGGCTACGAGAGAGCACAGAACTTCTTTTCCTCTCCCTTCTCTCTCCGCAGTCAGAGTTACAAGCTTATATGGTCAAAGAGAAAAAAAAAAA
The DNA here is from genome assembly GCF_002837175.3 of Physeter macrocephalus. Taxonomy (NCBI): domain Eukaryota; kingdom Metazoa; phylum Chordata; class Mammalia; order Artiodactyla; family Physeteridae; genus Physeter; species Physeter macrocephalus. Next base: position 9,848 of record NW_021146866.1, read on the forward strand.
AAAGAATAAAGAAAACGTATAAAATAACAATAGAAAAAGTAATACTTCTGGGAGAGGCGCCGCTGCGGCTCCGCGAAGCTTTCGGTCTTTTTTTTTTTAACGCAGTTTCCCTTCCGCCACGTGAGTACCTCCTTTTGGCCAAGAGTTTAGCCGCGTCCTGGGGGAGCCGCCCGGGCGGCCGGGGTCACGGCCCGGGGCGGGGCTCTGGAGTTCCGCGTGCGCCCGGGCCCCGGGGGACGCGTTGGGATGGGGGAAGGTCCCGGGAGGCCCTCCCGCTGTCCGCCAGAGTCGCCTTCGGCTTCTGGTCCCTCTGGAAGAGGGGGCGGCGTGACCCAGGGTCCGGGTGCCCCGGAGGCTCTATTTAGCATTTGATCTTGGAGGTTTTGAGCTCCTTCACCTGTGAGTGTAGCGTCTTGTGGACAGCGAGAGTCCTGGACTGGCAGAATCCTTTCCCGCACTCTTGACACTTGAAAGGCTTCTCTTTGGAGTGAATATATCTGAGGGCAAAAACAGACCGAGAATTAATCCTTGCAAAATGACGCAATGTTACAAATATTAGAGATAGTTATCCAAAATCCCCTCCCACTGCAACGAGGAGCTTGCCCTCAGAAGAAAGGAGGTTTGGGGGTACCTAGTGTGGAGCAGGGCAGTGCCGAGTTTGGGGATGGAGTAGGGAGGTGAAGGAGACACCTCGGTCTGAGCCGTGCACAGGTCCAGCTAGGCCGACCCCTGCCTTCCTGACCAGGGGCCAGAATGGCCTCCTTATAAGGCCTGAGTCAACACCGAAGGTGAGTGAGGGGACCTGGGTGGGACCATTTGCTGGAGCTGTGCTGTCCCAAACGGTAATCACCAGCCACGTGTGGTTATTAAAATTCAAACTAGGTAAAGCTGAAAAGTTAGTTTCTCAGCTACACTAGTTGCCCATTTCAAGTGCTTGATTGTCATTTGTGCCACGTATCACTTTTCATCATCGCAGAAACTTCTATTGCACAGCGCTGCAGATGGAGGAAGCTGTGCGCGCCTGTCTGGAGCTTGGGTCCTATTCCTCGCATGTTCTCTCCACCCATGCTCCAGGAACCCATCCCTGAGCTTTGTTGGTTTCCTTCCCGATTTGGGGGAATCCCAGAAACTTAGGAGGCTTGGGACTCGGTAGGGGGGTGGGTCTCCTGAAACTCGGCATTAGGGAGGAGGCTGGTGAGGACAGAAGCAGACAGCCAGCTCTCTTCTGGGCCACCCGCAGTACTGCACCTGTGGTCTCGTAGGTGGTCTTGCCTCCGGAAGGCTTTGTGGCAGATGTCGCAGGTGTAGGGCCGCTCGTCTGTGTGCGTCCGCTCGTGGATGAGGAGGTTGTAGGACTTAGTGAAGTGGCGGCCACAGAATTTGCAGACGAACTCCTTCTTGGTTTTGGAAGGCAGGCGTCCCCTCGTGGGCTTCTTTTCTGGGGACAGCTTGGTCACATCCAGGAGGGCGCCCAGCCCACCGGCGGGGGACCCGGGACCCTCTCCCCGGCCCAGCTTGGACGGATCTTCTTGCGTGGCCGCCAAGGCCAGGTTGGCAAAATCAAAGCGCGGCTTGGCCTTGAGCGCCGCGGGGCCGCTGCCTCCAGCGGTGATCTCGGGCTTGGGCTGGATGACGTGAGGGAACCAGGGGAAGGCAGGCAGCTGGAAGCGCGCGTCCACCAGGCTGGACACGGCGCCGGGCACTTTGGAGAAAGAGGACCGCGGCAAGTGCATCGCGGGGTAGCCCAGCGTCCACTGGTGCAGGTGCACGGCGTGCAGCGCACTGAACCCATACAGGTTGGGCAGGTGGTCCGAGGGCACCGTGGGCAGGCCGTTCACTGCCTGAAGGAAGGAGTAGTTGGTGAGCTGCAGAGATGGGTGGATGGGCACCGGTGCTGGCAAGGTTTTGCTGCCCATGGCCGTAGTTGCAGTATGTTCTCAATCTCGATCTGCAAGGAAAAGAAGAGGGGAGGGGAGAGGAACAGACAAGTTCAGGGTAAGTGCCCTCCTTCTGAGTTCTAGCCCAGCCACACCTTCTCTGTCCCCCAGAGCCAGAGCTGGGAACCTAAGACCCCACCCATGGAGCTCACTGCCCTCACCGAGAAGACAGGAACCCTCAAAATTGCAGGACTCCTTCCCACTGGCCTCCAGCAGAGACACACAACTTGACACAGAAACCTAACTAAATCCTATGCCATGCGACCAACTTAAAATGAGTCTACAGTGTACATGACACTGAGAAAGGCATAAGCACAGGGAAACTGTCGTGTAAAGACTTACATCCAGGCAAGCCTGAGTCAACAGAGAATTACACTCTCCTGTAAAGATAACAGAAACTTGGAAGCCCACTTACACATTCATGTGCAGATAAACAAATACAGAAGTGCACGCTGACAGATAAACACAGACTCACACATTCTGAAGCAGAGTTGACAACAAGGTGCAAAGATAAACTGCGACAAGACAAGCGGTATTGTGCTACTAAACAAAATGCAGGGAGGAGCGCGCGCGCACACACACACACGGGATCACACCGCACCTGAAAGAGCTCCAGAGACAGACAGCACACATCAAACGCCCACAAATCTGCACATCTCCGAGCTCCTGTGCATTAAGCTCTACTAGCGGATCATCAGTTTGGCTTCTAGAAGCCATGTCACCTTTCTCCTTAACAACTCTCAACACTGACCTCAAATTTGCTTCTCTGTATCACTATTAACGAGCCCCTTTGACACCACCCTCTCTGCAGCTCCCTGCGGACTGACTCCCTTCCATAGCCCTTGGGGATCACCTTTGTTTCAGCAAGGACGCTAACAGCCATGTTTATTTACTCACTCAAACATCTGCAGTCATGTACAAGGGGGCTTCAGTGCCCTCCCTACCCCATCGGAAAGGGGGGCAGGGTCTTGGGGCTCTCAGGATGTTTGTGCGTGTGGTGAACACCCCCTCCCCGGCAGGTGGGTTTGCCTATGAGTAAGAGCATTGAGGCTGGGCCTCAGCTGCTGTGGGCTACGCACCCTCCAAATGCAAGGCCAGGGAGCTTGAGCAAAGCCAGAGGGGAGTCATACTGATGTGACAAGCAGTCTCCTGGCCTTCTTGACTCTAGGTCGGGGTCCCTAGCCTCCGTGGACAGGTCTAGACTCGGCAGACAGACCTTTTACGTCTGTGCCTCCCAGACACTCCTAACTCGGGTCTGTCCAGCGGAGGCAAAAACAGGGAGAAAGAAAGGTGAAATTACACAGAAGACCCTGGGAGGCTCAAGTGCCGAACTCCATCTCAAGAAGTCACTGGGGCGCAGGGTGCTTGGGACTCACTTCTCCTTGCCTGTCTCAACCCCCTGCCTCCCACTTCTCCCTTTACTCCTTATTTCCCCTCTCCTCTTCCTCAGATCTTTCTTCCAACCTGCAGCAGGTCCCCATCCCTGGGCTTCCCAGGCCCCTGCTCTGTTCCCGCCTTCACAGCACACGCTGACACCACCCAGGCAGCTTCTGAAGCCTAGCTTACCCCCAGCCCAGGCCCCTCAGGCTCAGGCTGCCTTTCACTACAGGGAAGCTTTTAATGTGTGGGCAGTGCCCGTGCTGTTCCCAGGAGGACTGAGGACAATGCTGACCTAGAAGCCCTTCCCCCTGGAAGCTGTTGGGGAAGGGCACTCTCTGTGTGGTGGGCCCTAAGGAAAGAGGCTCTGCTGGGGGTGGAGGGAGCAAAACACCGAGAGCCGGCAGAGATGTCCTCGCGCAGGTTAAATCGAATGAAAACCAAGTCGGACCGCAGCAATTAATTCGGCCTGGGGCTCAGGGAGGTACAAATCTGGGTGGGAGCGCGGAGCGAGGACCCCGGTGGCGGAGCCGTGGCCTCTGCAGCAGTGTTCTCCGTTGCGTCGATCACGGGGCGGGCCAGGGACAACCCGAGACCCTCCTACAGCGTTGAGACACAGCGAAGCAAAATACGAATTGGGCCAGAGAGAAAGCTGGAGCCTGTTTGGGTTGGGAAGGGGGAGGGGGGAGAAAGAGGAGACGCCTCGCCGGCTTCAAAGGTCTGCCCAGAGTTAGGCGAGGTGCGCGCTCTTTGATTTGCTGTCACCTCTCCTTCCCCTCCCTGCGCTGGAAATCAGATCCTTATCTCTGGCTCCCCGGGGCCCGCAGGGCGCCGCCCGGGCCTCCACTCGCCGCCCTAGTGCTCGGCCTATATCCCCGGCGACGTGCAGGGTCGGGGACCCCACCAATGCCTCGTGTACTAACCTGGCCTCTCCTCGCCCGCCCCCAGGAGCAGAGACCTTGGGCTCGGTGAGGGGAGGGGGCGCCCGCAGCCGACACTGCTCTTGGGGGCCAACCTTAACGGGCTATCCGCCCAATCTTGTTTCCCCCAACACTCAATTTCTTTTGCTCAGTGGCGCAGCCAGTTTATTTTCTGCCACATTCCGAGGGCAGGGTTCCCCAGGCCCTCGTCAACGATTTTCCCGGGGACGAAATTCGTTCGAAACGTGGCTCTCTGCACTAGCAGTCCCAAGAATGGGCCGAATTCACTATCCGGTTCCAGGCAGTCAGCTAAGAGAAAAACACAGCCTCACACTCGCCTGTCCCGCCAGAGAGGATGAGCAAACGCCCGGCCCCGCTGGCTCCCGTGGCCCTGACACCGGAACCCCAGCGTGAAGGCTTTAGATCTTTAAAAGCGAGAGGAAACACCTCTCCCCAGGCCTCAGGCCCGGCATCCACTCGGCAAGGAGCTAGGACCTCGGGACCTGGGAGGTGCGGGTAAGGGTCCTGACCACGCGCAGCAAACGCCATTCGCGCTTCCCAGCCCGGATCCCCGCGCTGTGCAGACACTGTTTCCCTCGTGCGGTAGAGCGCCAGTCCCGGGTCTGCAGCCAACCCTATGCTGGGCATTAATGAAGTGTGCAGAGTCTATTAAAGCAGTTTATTCGGGGCTAATTGAGCGTGAGCGAGTTAACTGCTTGCATTAATGAGGACAGAGCGAGCTCCATGAGCTTGCGCCTGGAGGAGTCTAGCATCAGCCCCAGAAAATCATCCTTGACACAGAATCCCCATCACGTGTGGTGACCGGCCTCCGGACCCCTGGCGAAAGGACTGACCGGCACGGGACACTTCTGTTTAATCCTCCCAACGAACGAGATCGAACGAACCCTTCGGCTACGCGGCCATCACCCCTGCATTTAAACGCCTGCTGCGTCCTCAGCGATCTGCTCCCCAGTCTTACTGAAATCGCAATTACTTCATGGAGCCTCGGATAGAACGTCTACCCACTGGTCGCCCTCCATCCGTTCCCCTCGCGTCCTTGCCAGCCCCTCTCTTCTCTAGGAGGCCATGAACCTGAGAGATTAACTAGCCTTGCACGTGGTTTCTGTTCCCAAGAGCCAGCGCGCAGCTCTTAATCCGGGTGAAATTTACCAAATTGTGGCAACAAAGAAACCCTCGCAGCTACACTATACTCCACGAGCCTACCCCGCTACTGGCCGAGCTGCTGAAAGACGACTGGGTGTGGGTTTTCATTCCTCTTATCAGAGAAATTTGGGGGGAGAAATTAGTTCAGCAGGCAGTCCGTCACATCTTTCCCTCTCTCCTCCGGCTCCCACCTTTCCCCCTGAAGGGAGACAGGCACGCGAGCAAACGAATCCTTCCCTTCCCAGCCCGAAACTGAGGACACCCGCGGCTCCACAGTGTTTCCGCTACTGCGGCGTGCGGGTCTCTGATTGGGAAGTAGTGTTCGCGCCCCCTGCGTGCTCCCCTGCACCGGGACAGTCGCGGGTGACGCTCCAGGCCTTGACCGCACAGAGCAACCATCGGATAGAGAACACCCCGAAGGCAGAGCGCAAGTGCGAGGCGGCGTCAGGCACGCGGCCCTGCGCTCCCGGGTCGGGCCGGCCTCGTACCTGAGCGCAACTCGGCCAAAGACAAACGCTCACGAAAGCGGGACCCGGCGGGGGCATGCACCTGTCCCTGGCGCGGGCGCCTGCGGCTGTAGCCATCCATCCACTCCCTCTTCCTTCTTCGTCAGCTAAGGCAGGTCAGGTTGGGCTAGGCGCGCGTCTCGGGAAAGTCTGTGCCCGCTGAAGTTGCTTCGGTTTCTTAGAAGGGGGGGCCACAGGCTGACTTCTGAAGTCCGCGGGCACCTCTCCTGGGATTCCGCGAAGCCGGCCGCGCTGGGGGCAGTAGTGGGGACCCGCCCCCTCATTCCCCCGGGGTCAGAGGCCGAGGACCCCTCACGCGAAGCCCCTGAGCCAGCACCCACAACCGCCCAGGACTGCAGCTGCTCTCGCTTTCACAATGGTCCTGCAGCCTTCGTTTCGCGAGAGGAGCTTCTTTCTGGGACATAGAGAGAGAGAGGAGACACCCGCCGATCGGTGACAGGGGACCCGGGAGTCCTGCCCGCATTCCCCTCGCCGAGCCCGGGCGCCCAGGGCTGCAGTTACCTTATTCCGCTGCGGTCCCGGCGCTGCGCGCGTCTCTGGGGCTCCCGCTGCGGGGGACCCGGGAAGCCAGAGGCGCTAGATTCCACAGCGTCCTGGCCCCTCTCCGGCTGCGGGGACTCCGAGCGCCCGACACGCGGGAGCGCTCAGCGGCCCCGGAGTCCTGTCCGCCCAGGGATGGTGAACTTCTCTCGGGGCTCCTACGTTGGGTCTGAACCCGGTGCAGCTGAGAACGTACTGGGGAAGAGACCGAGCTCCGACTCACTCACCCCTTAGCACCGAGCCGCCTACTTATTTTAATCCACCACCCTCCCTCCTCCCTCCCTCCCCCCTCCTCCTCCCCTCTCCCCCTCCCCCCTCCCCTTGCCTCAGGATTCCTCCCTCCCTCCCCTGCCCCCCTAACCATCCTGCCCTGCGCATGCGCACTGAGAGAGAACGTTTTGCTGACCCGGCCAGCCGACTGTGGCAGCGGCGCTCGCTTGGCCCCGGCCTCCCGCGAGCTGCGTCCCCTGTTCTTCAGTCCTGTGCGACCCTTTCTGCGTTGTTAGGCCCACGAGGTCCCCCCAGGCGCGCTAGAGGAAAAACAACGTCTAGCAGAGGAAACCGGGCTGAAACCGCGCATTTCGCAGTCCCCTGCCTTGGAGCCTAGGACACAGCCTGTGCAAGGTCGGGGTAGGCGGGGAGGGTGCGTCGGGATCCTGGCGCCTTAGTTTGGGCTCCAGCGCACCTCGGCCCCTGCTGGCTGGCCTCTTCTCCCAGAATCCCTTCTGGCGTGGAGCATCTCCTGGACATCCGAGAGTGCGCTCGGTTGCCAGGGCGCTAACCCAGACCCCAATGCCTGTGGGTGACCCCAAACCCTGTGTTAGGAGTTCGCTAGAAAGATTAGAGGCGGAGGATGGGGCAAGAAGTCAAGAAAGTTATTTCCCTAGGACCCAAAACCTTCTGGGATTCACACCCTCTAATCATGTATTCGTTTATTTTAGGAGGATGTTTGAGAGTTTGGAGGATGAGCTGCACAGGCACGCGATTCAAGCTGAAAAGTTCTTCAGCTCCAGGACCTTTGAGTCCAAGGGATTGGTTCAGGTGGCGTTTGTGATCTAAGTGAGGGTCAGGGTTTTGGCTGCAAGAAATTCTGTCTTCACTGCTTATGCTTTAAAAAGGAGAGTACTTGTACCTTCTTCACTGCCTGGCTCTAAAAGCTGACCTCCAGCTGACCCCAGCCCAGATCCCTCCCCGCCATCTCTCTGGAACAGCCAGCCCTGGGTCCGGAGGAGGGGCTGGTTTCTGGGGCTTGGGTGAGTCCAGATTCACACCACTGCACTCCTGGGGTTTGCCCCAAGACTGCTGCTGAATGACCCCTCTGAGGTCTGGAGACTGGATCCTGGCCTCAGTGGGTCTCTAGTATATTGGTAGTGTGTCTCTGGAAGAAGCTGCCACTTTGTCCAGATTCAGTCTGCAAGTCTGAGCTGACTTTTCTTTTTTTTTTTTTTTAAAGACTCTTGGTTCCCTGACCTAGGAAAACGGTAGTGGAAATGCCCCCCCCAAAAGGAATAATTGGAGGACACCCTGGTCTTACCCCCAGGCCTTTAGAACAGAACCTGGCCTCCAGCCCCTAGGTAACTTTGTCTTGGGCAGGGAGGAGGAAAAAGGGTGCAGTCTTTGCCCCAGGGGACTGCATTCACCCCCCTGCAGGTTAGTGCTAGAGTAAGGGACCCATGTAAGTTTGTCTGTGCAGCTGGAATCCTAGCAACTTCCAGCATAGAGCGAGCGACATTCTGGCCCTTGGGGGGCCCCCTGGGAGGCCCCTTGGGAACAGAAGGAGCTGAGATCACTCCCGCCCCTGAGATTCCAAGGCAGCAAGTGCCAAGAGCAAGGAAGGCTGGCAGGACAAGTCCAGCAGGGCATTCCTGGACTGTACCGGCTTCCACCTCGGGCCAGGGAATCTGTGTGCACAAGGCTCAGGCTCTCCTAGGAGACCAAGCTTGGCACCTTTTATTACCAGCAGTGAAAGAATCCATAGAGGCCTCCACAGTAGGCCATCTGGCTGTCCAGACCACTTAGGAAATGTCCCCTAGGACGAGGACGTTCAGGTAGGATGGAGCCTCCTGGGGTGTACATCTCTTGCTCAGAACGCCACCCAGTGCAACTGTGCTTCCTCCATCTTTCACTTGCCTTTTTCTGCTGAATCAGGGCCCCTGGCCAACCTGCCTCAAAGACTTCTAGAAAATCTCCAGATAGTAGGATCCCTAAAGAGCTCCTGGAGAAAGTTTTTAGGGATCCTAAAGAAAGGGCCATGCAACCCAGTTGTTTAATGCTGCTTTTGCCAGGTTATCTGGAAAACTGACCCCCACTCAGGTCAAATCCTGTAACTTAGCTGGTGTGGGGCAAGATGGGGCTGCAAGGCTGGAGCTGGTCCCTCCTGGCCCAGCATCTCAGGCTTTGCCTCTCCAGCTGCTTCCTCTGGAGCTGGTCTGCAAGGTAGGACAGGACAAGGTGAGAGAGAGGTGCAGGACACTGGCATTGCTCAGCCTCGGATCTGTTTCAGACACCTGGCTTCAACGCCATTCTTTCTAGGTCTTGGACAATGAACACCTCCAGAAAGCTGGAATAATGAAATTCAAGATTTGCTAGCTGCCATAGAGTCCTCCAACTCAATCTGACCACCCAAGGGGATGACCCCCAAACCCTGGCCTCGGTCTCCAGTGGAGACCAACCAGATCCTAGTTCCCTCTGGACCCACCGCAGGAAGAAACCCTGGAAGCTAAGAAACGCCTCGGCTTCTCTGTGCAACGGGAACAAAGGGGGGCTCCCCCCCCCATTTAAGAGAAATTGATCGGACTAAACTAGGTCTAGGTCGCCACGCTGCGCCTGGACTGCAGCTTGGATAGATTGAGCAGAGCAGGGTTCAGGACACGTAAGGGCTACCAAGTTACTTTACAGCGAAGGCAAATTCGTTTAAAACTTGCAAGGACATCATGGTTCAAATATGGTCAACGGCCTCGCTATAGGGGACCCAACCACCCTATGGCCCCAGAGCTCAGTGAAGGTGGAGAAACTCCTGTCTGGACGCCCATGCCATTCCTGGGCGCCCCGCACACTCCGCCCCCGTGTCTGCAAGCTTTGCTTCTCGCTTAGAGCCCGCGGGCACCAGCCAGGGACCAGACCCCGCGCAAACTCCGCCGCTGCTCCTTCAGGTTCGCCCATCCACCGCCCGCCCGGCGCAACCCCGGGCGCCCGAGTCTGGGACGGAGCAGTCTCGGGGAAATGGTCCCACAGTAGCGACCAGGCCTCCAGGTCCGGGTTACTCCCCGCCAGTGCCGGTGGGGTCCAGCAGGAAGCGATACCCAAGCCAGCCCGTGGCGCCGGGTCGCGGACCGCCCTGAGCCCAGTCCCGCAGAGAGCCCCCGCCCGCCGCCGCCTTTCCTGGGCTCGATGGGGTGGTGACAGCCTCTGCTGGTCTCCCCATCCCATCCCCAGACCCTCTCCAGACCCCTGCTCACTCGGAAGGAACAGTGCCCCAGCCTGCCTTCGGAGTGAAAACTGAGCAACTTCCAGAAAATTAACTAGAACGTGGCTTACTTTGCTTTGGGGGGTTTTGGATGAAAAATGAACCCCACCTCTCCTCACTTCCCAACCACACAAAAGTGACCTCATTTTTTTAGAAAATGAAATTTACTTAGTGCTAGGTGAGCTTTTGCTTCCAACGCAGGCTTTCCCGTAACTACTTTGTGGACAATTGGGGGTCTGCTCATTTGACCCCCCTTTAAGCATGTACAGAGCTTTCAAATAACCGGGAGATTTAGGTATCCCTCTGTAATCATTTAGATGATGGATTGTAATGGCTCAATAGTTCCTCTGGAACTATTACGATCAATCAGGTCAAAATCCAGCTTCGGGGAAAAGTTTTTAAGCACGGGAGGTAGGCAACACGACATCCACACACACTTGCGCAGATAACAGGCTCTGATAAGGTACAAGCAACGCCAGGGTCTTAGGAGAATAGACCACAGGTGAACCCAAGAGCCGGTGTTTATTGTGACAGCGACAGGCAAGTTACAGTATCAAAACTGAAAGGGAAACTGCACTGTTTTTCCAGGCAGTTCCCGTTTCCTAAGTGCTTTATGAGCACATAAGTATCTTGTAACTATTTGTGACCTTAATAAATAAAACAATTCATGCATGCATATATCTATCCTTGGTTTATGAGATGTATGAAGCACGAATATCATGTGGAATTGCATAAACTCTGGGCATACTAGCACCGGTAAAACGGAATGAAAATCACGTCTTAAATTGTGAAGATAAAATGTAAAATGTGCGCAGAAATTGTGGGGAGTTTTTACTTTTTGTACAACTATGAGTTGTCAAAATTATTTTCGACGGATCTACGTTCTAAGATTACTGAATTTTCCTTTTATTCAAAGGTGGAAATAAATGTATTAGAAACGACGCAGTGCCTAATCAAACTGTGGATGAGGAAAAAAAAAGTTATTTTAACTGAATCGCGTATAGTCAGGGGGAAGCCCTGCGGACAGAATTACCTTACTACACCCGCGGCGCTACGTCGTTGACGGGCTACACAGGCGGCGGTCGGCGCTGGAGGAATGAGCGTTGGAGGTAATTAATTTCCAGACACTGGAGGGTTATTATCTGCATAGCGATTTCCGGCGAGGGAACTCGGAGCAAGTCTGGCTGCGATGTTTTATCGACAGACTTGGGGACGCAATCCTAAAGAAAACGCGCCACCTGCTGGTGAGTAAGTGACATCTCCCGGTGCCCCTTCCTCGAAAAGTCTCACATCCAGTTGTCTCCGGGGAGGGTTTTTTGTTTGTTTGTTTCCTTTAAATGTTCTTTTCTGAGTCACGAAATTCGCCTTTACTCATGTAAAACTACACACTGCCCTTCCAAAGAACAAACACGGATTCTGTTTTCCCTGCTCCAGATTTGTGAGGGTGGTTTTGGTTTTGTTTTGTTTTTAAGAATCCGAAATCCTTGGCGACTTTCTACCACCATTAGTTTCTGGTCCTGGGAAAAACGATGAACCAGGATCTACTGTGAAAGTTTTCTGCACTCTCCGAGCTGGGTTAGCGCTACCTCCTAGGTAGCTCCTTGGAGATGAGGACGCTCTGGCTCTTGCGTCCACTTCCTCCCTCCCTCCCCAGCTTGGAGGAGCATCTGGACCCGGGCCCCTCCCAGGATTCCCAGTCGGGCTTTCTGAAGAACCAAAGGAATGGAGAGGGAGAGCCTGCTTCTTCGAATCGGATTCCCTGAAACACGCCATGCCTCCTCCTACCCTCACCTTCCTCCCTGGCAGGCCACTGGATTCCAGGTCCTTTGCTGCTCCCTTTCCTTCCTGGAATTCCCTACAGGATATTTTAGCTGGACCCTCTCTACTCCTTGGCATCAAAGCTGCAACTTAAAAAAGAAAAAGAAAAGGTTGTTTTAAATTTTATTGAGATGTAACTGACATATAACATTGTGTAAGTTTAAGGTGTACAACCAGTTGGTTTGCTACATTTATATATTGCAATATGATTACCACCGCCATAGTGCTAGCTAGCTCACACCCCTATCACTTCACATGATTATAATTTCTTTTTTTGTGGTGAGAACAATTATCACCTAGTTTCTTAGCCACTTTGAAGGTTATACTACAGTATTGTTGACTATAATCACTATGTTGTGCATCCAGAACTTACCTACTAGGTGCAAGTTTGTACCCTCACCATCTCCACAATTCCCCCAATCCCCAGAGCCCAGCCCCTGGAAACTACCATTCTACTTTCCGTTTTACAAGTTCAGCAAAGCTGGGTCTTTGATGCTCTCTTTTCCCTGTTATCAAAGCTCCGGCTTTCGGGATAGAGACCGGAAGGGAGAAGTCCTAAAAATATACCTGTTAACGTGCTCTTTGGTCTGTCTTTTGCATACAGAAGAAAACAGGGTGTAGGAGATCCTTGGGGGCTTCGGCTGTGCTGCTCTCACAGGCCTCTATCCAACTTCCTTACAAAACTCCTTGCAGGCACCCTGGGAAGTTTAGAGCTGAAATTGCACAATTTCTAATAAGGAAGAAAACAGAGGCTGAAATTGCTTTCCAAGACCAATTATTCCAAGACTCTTACAGCACTCTTTGCAGCAAAGGCTTGAGATCATGTGCAGAGAAAACAAGCTAGGGCCGAGGGAAAGACAGGCTCCCTGCCCGCGCTCCAGGCTGTCGGAGGAGGGCTCTGCTTCCTGCCACCCATCACTCTCTGCTCCAGTAAGAGGTAGGGTTTCCCAGTTCCTTATCCTGCGCTCGCAATGAGGAGTGGAAAGGGAAGGGACCTGACTTAGACGTTCCAAAGAACTACTAAGGCCACCAAAGCTCCCTATGTGATGTGAAGCCCTGGGGTGCCTCCCGCATGCATGAATAACGATACTGACTGGATGGAAGGGGATGGGGGCTTCTGCCTCTTTAGTGTTTATGATTGGGGTCTTCCTGCATTCAGACTGTCACACTGAAGAAGTCCTGGGTCCCCAAAGTGGTGGCCCAACTGGGAGAGAAGCAACCACCCGTGGAACTTGGAAGGCATCCAGATCCAGCTCTAAGAGTGGTGTCCATCCAGCAGGTGTGAGTGCGACCCAAGCACTGGCATTGAGGAGGTGTGAGGCGGGCTGAGAGATTGGGATTGAGGATGCGCCATAATATTTGCCCCTTGGGAAAATCCAGAGTAACCAGCAAGCTAGGAGAGGACCAACACCTCTGCTAGAAGAAGCTTCGTTTCTCTGATTTCTACGAAGTTCGGCTCGGGAGGAGGAGTGGTATTCATGGATCTGAGCCATGTCATAGTATAGCTGAACATCTGCACAGAGCAGGAAACCACACTCCCTATTTCAGCCACCATCAAGGGCCAGGTGCCCTTCCTCCCTGGTCTCAGCGGGCACTTAAAATGCCAGCTCTCACCATAGCTCCCTTATTCCCAGGTGACTCCAGGCAAACACATTTGCCGGTCACGTCTCCAATCCCCTGCATGAGAACCTTTCCTCTGAAGAGAAAAGCATTTGCTGAAACACTCTGGGCAAATCCAAAATACAAAAAAGGGACATATATTAGCACATGAGTTTTCACTTCAAAATGACTAATGGTTGGGTCCTTTCGGTATATTTGGGTATTCGTTTGCCTATCACATGTCAACGATAAGGGAATGGAGAGAAAACTTAAAACCAGAGCATGATTATCAATGTCTTCCAGATAAAGAATTTCTGGAATCATGGCTTGGTTTGCCAAAAATTCTGTCTGTCACAAACATTTCAGGAGATTTATCTTAACAAGGATAAGCCATGTAGGGTAGAGGGGCTTGTGCTTTCTTAATATTCTGAGAAGACAGCCAGGGGGTGCTGCAGAAGGCCACGGGGCCCATATGAATGGAAAAAGCCGGGTTCTCAATGCCCAGGGTCCTGCATGGGCAGCAAAGTGCAGGGGAGCATGGAGAACCTCAGGGCATTTCCATCTCAAGCCACTGGGTACAAAAGGCACCCACTGAGGAAAGGGAGGACCCACAAACACCCCTCAGCTCAGCTTAAGAGCTGGTCCTCAGCTAGATCTTGCTGGAGTGGTAACTGACAGCAGGTTAATGGTTTAAGAAAGTGCTTTCCAAATTCGCAGCCACAGCAACACCCCGAGAGGTTTTTCACAATGCAGATTCCCAGGCCCTGTCCTCAGAGTTTCTGATTTAGGAGGCTGGCAGGGGGCCCTGAGAGTCTGCTTGTTTTAAAAGCTCCACAGATGATTCAGATGCCGGTGGTCTTTCGAGCCCATGCAGAGTGAGAACTGTTGGTAAAGAATGATTCTGCCCCGTGGTATCTGGGTTTTGCTAAGGAGGATTCTGAGGATTGAAAAGTTATCCAGAGTCAAAGCAGAGGCTCTTCATTAAAGCAGTTTATACACTTGAGTAGGTGTTTCTTCTTTATCTTTTCTTTTTCTGTAAGAGAAGAGGTCTGGACTGGATAATCATCATCAAAAGCCTCTCAGCTCCAAAACTGTAGGATCCGCTTTGTGCCTTTGGGATGATGAGTGAAATGGGGGCGGGGCTGGGGTTTCCCTCCACCCACATCATGGAGGAGGCTCCCAACATGTAGAGTTTATCCAACTGAGAGAGTCCTCCTGGTTCTTGAGAAAAATACCCCTCTCAGCCGGCAGAGGAAAAAAGTCATTTCTGCAGAACTCCCTTGGGAATACAGAGGCCCTGGAGGGAACCAGCCAGCAAAGCTGCCCTCGGAAGTTAGGTCAAACAGAGGCCACAGGGATGTGTAGGTTCAGGCGCATGGGAATTAGCTTCTGTGTTGGGAAGCTGATCACATTTGGGGTAAAGGGAGGGAGCAGAGGCCTCTAACATCACCCTGGTGGGCCTCTCTTGTTTTTCAATCCATAGTTCATTATATGAGTGTTACTGGAAGCTTCGAGAAGGAGGAAGGTGCTAAATGGGCTACATGGTGAGATTGGGTTTGCCCACACACCCTGCACATTCCGGATCTTGTAACAGGTTTGACGGGTCGTTATTCACACAGAAGCAGTGTAGACAGCTGAACGGAAACCCTAGGATGGCTGATTATTCCCCTGTGTTACTGGGGTCATGACATTTGGTGCCGGCCAATAGGGAATTTTTTTATGTTTTTATTTTGACAGCACTTTCCAATTTTGTTTTGGTAAAAACATGTCTATTTACATGCCTCTTAATAAACATGCCACTTTAC
>NW_021146867.1:0-25000 GCF_002837175.3 Physeter macrocephalus
GTGATTCCGACGCATGACACCATCAAGCTATAAAATTTCTTAAAGCCAGAGACTCATCTCTACTTTTCCTTTAGCTCACATAGCTTTCAGTGTATAACTGAGGTTCAATAGATAGTGTTTCCAAGATTTTTTCTTAAAATTTTAATAAGTGTATGACTTCTCTTGATGTTAACGTTATATGTTCGTAACACTGGAAAACTGTTTTAATTGAGTCTTTTCTCTAGCTCCTTTTTTTTTTCTTACCTGATCCTGGTCTCGGTCTTAATAAATATAGAAAACTTCCAACCTCTTCCATAAGTGGGTAAAAGGGAAATATAGCCAGAAAGGAGATACAGCTTCGGTGAAGACAAAACTACAAAAGGCGAGTTCTAAAGCATAGCTGTACATTAGAATCATCTAGGAAGTGTTTAAAAATCCCAACGCTCAGGCTGTACTCCAGACCAATTAAATCAGAACCTCTGGGATAGGAACTCAGGCATCAGTATTTACTAAGTTCCCCCAGGTGATTCCAGACTGCAATCAAGGTTAGAATCCCTGTTCTAAAGATTCATGAAACCAGTTCTTTTGAATGTCTACCAAGATTATGACAATTTCTATGTTATTTCATCCCAAAGTGAAAACTCTTCTTCTAAATTATCACCCTTGAGCCCTCACATAACATAATAGAAAGAACGTCAACCAAAGAGTCAGGAGAGGAGATCAGAGTCAGTGCATCACAATTTAAATTGGTGGGGCCTGGAGCTGGTCACTGCCTTTGCAGGGTGTGCATTCTCTGAGCTATAAAATGGGATTATGGTCCATGCCGTGTATGCCACAAGGCTGTTGTGGGGATCAGCTAAACTCTTAACGGGATGCTAGGGCTCTACTAAGAATACACACAAGGAATCTCTGATCTGATCTGTCCACGAGAGGGTAGGTATTAGCCCAGTCCAGGCCCCACTCCCCTCCAAGCAGGGCCCCTGGAAATTCTCCCTGGGAGAATTTAAAAGACAATGGATGGTACAGGGGCCAGAGAGTCAGAAACCTCTTTTCTAACATGCAAGAAAACTTCAATTCCAGGGCTGACAAACCAGAATTCTGCTCCCACTGGTGCCAAGTTTAAGAGCCCTTTACTCAGAGCACAGAGAATCTAATTATGCCTTAATCTAATCCAGTGCCTAATCACAGAAATTATCTAATGTTGTTTGTCTCCTTCAGTCCCATCTGGATGGACACCACTCTACCATTCTTAGTTACTCAAGGATCAATAATCAGACACAGAGCTCCTACCATGATTATAGGGTGGCTATTACATAAAACCACCTCTGAGACTACATCAGTGTGAAGTCTCTGCCCTTTATGTAGTTATACACCCCAAAAGGCCTGTATCTGAAACTGCTAGAGAAGTCTCTAGACTGAGCTGCTATTTTTCTGTCAAAACATGAACCTTTCTCTATAAAGGGTTTCCTTATACTCTAAAGTAGCAAAATTGATTATATTTATCTGTTGTTCTCTAAAAGGTCCAGTTCTGAAAGCAAGAAACTTAAGTCTTCTTTCCCCACTGATCCTAATAATTAAAAACCAAGGCTACTCCAGAGCTCTGTAAGGTATGTGACAGACATGGAGAACGGCTTCTGGGAGAGTTGGAAAGGAGGAAGATTTTCTGATTTACGTCAAGAACACAAGTACAGAAAAACAAAAAAGGTGCCAAAATGTCTTCCCAGGAGATCAGCATATACTTGGCAAAGTTTAGGTTTAACCTCTTAAAAGCTCATTCCAGGAATAAAAATGGGGGAGAGGGATCTTAAATAAGAGATTTGTAACTTTAATTCAACACTCCCACCCACCCCAAATGAGACAAGTGAAATTAAAGGTAGCCTTTGCAATGAAACACTACAATTTACTTCGTATTGAACTTTCCTGAGTGAGGGAAGATAGGAGATCAGATCCCACAGAATAGTCCTTGGAAATCCTTCAGCCATATATATTTAGCTTCTGTCTGACCAGTAATCAGCAATTTGGACTATACAAATAGTTTTTTTTTTTTTTCAATGTGGGGATTTACAAACAAAGTTTTAAAAAGTAATCATTACACTTAAGGTAGGGAGACCAGAGAAAATATTTGACAGAGTAAAAAATCCTGAGAGGAAAGCCGCACTAATGGAGACTGCTGGAACATCACAGATATCAGCAAATATTTCTTCTAACACCTAAAAGCAGATGAGCAAAAAATGCACAAATAGTTTAAGATGACATCAACCAGAAATCAGATACCCTTTGAGAACTACTGTATCTATTCAGGATATAATTTCAACAAAAAATTATATTTCATGCATCCAATACCAATTACCAAAAATAAATAGGAATCTTTAAATATCTAACCTATACCAAAATATACACATTAAAGTTTGTGCACTTGATTCAGGAGTCTTCAGAGACTTACTCAAGGTCTACTTATTTGTACTTTATATATAATGCTAACAAGCTAGATTGAATGGTTTCCTAGCCATCTGCAGGTTAGAAAATAGCAAAATAGGAAGAGTAGCGAATAAAGCAGCCAGAGGCAGGTATCCTGACAGCCAAAAGAAGTGACAGCTGACAGCCTGACAGAAAGAGGGGAGAAACACTGCTTAAAAGCAGATGAATCTAGAATCTCAAAAAAGTAGCATTCACAATGTTTGGCATAACATTTTTACAAATGACTAGTGAGTGTTACATGAAGATGTAGGAAAATGTGACCCATAACCACGAGAGAAAACAGTCAACAGGGACAGACCCAATGATGACAAAGATGTTGGCAAAAAAAGACTTTTTGAAAATACGCCTTAGGACTTAAAAGAAAATCTGGAAACAATGAGTGAACAGATGTGAAACATTGGAGAGCCCAAAACAATGAAAAAGGTCCAAATGGAAATTCTAGAAGTAAAAAAATACCTGAAAATTAAAAATTCACTGGGTGGGCTTAACAACAGATTAGATACTACAGAAGAAAAGTTCAGTGAAATTGAAGATGGGTTAATATAAATTATTCACACCAAAGCACAGAGATAAAGACTGAAAAGAAAATGAACACAGACTCAGTGACTTCTAGGAAAATATCAAGCAAATTAACTTATATGTAAGTTGAGTTCTAAAAAAGACAGATTAGGGCAGGAAAAATATTGAAAAAATATGGGCCAAAATTTTTCCAAACTTGAAGAAAAATATCAACCTATAGACACAAGAAGCTCAACAAGCCCCAAGAAGGATAAACAATCACATCCACATTTAGGCACAGCATAGTCAAATGACTTAAAAATAAAGAGAAAATCTTAATAGCATCCAACGGGAAGGGAAAGACATTACATTCAGGGGAATATACTCTCTGTATACTTTCTGTAAAGAAAGGGAGGAAAAGTCAACTTAAAATTCTATATCAAGCAAAAATATCCTTTTAAAAGGAGGGCAAAATAGAGACACTTTCAGAAAACAAAAGCTGCAAGCATTTGTCACCAGTAGACCTACACTAAAAGAAATGTTCAGAGGAATTCAATTTATAGATTCAAGGCAAATCCAATCAGAATCCCAGCAGGATTTTTCATAGAAACTGACATGCTTGTTCTCAAATGTAGGCAGAAATGCAAAGGACTAAGAATAACTAAAGCCATTTTGAAAAAGAAGTTCAAAGATGGAGAAATCATGCTACCTGTTTTTAAGACTTACTATGAAGCTCCAGCATCAAGACAGTATGAATTGAAACAAGGACCTACTGTATAGCACAGGGAACTATATTCAATATCTTATAATAACCTATAATGGAAAAGGTTTTATATATATATATATATATATATATATATATATATAAAACCTCTTATATATAACCTGAAAAAGGTTATATATATATATATATATATGAATCACTTTTCTGTACACCTGAAACTAACACAACATTGTAAATCAACTATACTTCAATAAAAAACTTAAAAAAAAATAATAAACCAAAAAACCCCAGGAAACAAATAGCAAGATGGTTGGCTTATTACTCAGCCATAAAAAAGAACAAAATAATGCCATTTGCAGCAACATGGATGGACCTAGAGATTGTCATACTGAAGTAAGTCAGACACAGAAAGACAAATATCATACGATATCACTTATATGTGGAATCTAAAAAAAGGGTACAAATGAACTTATTTACAAAATAGGAGTAGAGTCACAGATCTAGAAAACAAACTTATGCTTATCAGGGGATAAGGCAGGGGGAGCGGATAAATTGGGAAATTGGGATTGACATATACACACTACTATATACAAAACAGATAACTAATAAGAACCTACTGTATAGCACAGGGAACTCTACTCAATACTCTATAATGGCCTATATGGGAAAAGAATCTAAAAAAAGAGTGGAAATATGTATATGTATAACTGATTCACTTTGCTGTACACCTGAAAGTAACACAACATTGTAAATCAACTATACTCCAATAAAATTTTTTTAATTAAAAAATAAAAATAAAAAATTAATGATACAAAAAAATGAACGAGAACTATAAAAAAAAGACTGTTAGCTTAAACACACTCATACTAATAATTACACGAAAAAAAAGATAGTATGAATTGGCATAAAGACAAATCAACAGAACAGAAGTGTCCAGAAATACAGCTACATACATATAGTAAATTAAGCTAACATGGCATCAAAGCAATTCAATGCAGAAAACTCTTTCAACAAATGGTGCTAAACAACTGGACATTTAAATGGAAATAAAGAACCTCAACCCCTACCTCACACCATATACAAAAATTAATTTGAAGCAGATGAGAGACCTAAATGTAAAAACTAAAATGATCAAGCTTCTGGAATTAAAAGGAGACTATCTTCATGACCTTGGGGTAGACAAAGAATTTTTTTTTTTAAGTACACACAAAAGCACTAACTATAAAAGAAAACATTGATACACTGGACTTCATCAAAATTTAAAACTTCTGCTCTTTGACTGACACTATTAAGAAAATGAAAAGACAAACCATAGAGTATGAGTATATACATCTGACAAAGGACATATCCAAAATGAGCAAAGGATTTCTAAAATTCAATAAGATAATAAACACTCAATTATTTTTAATTTAAAAAAGGGGGGCAAAAGATCTGAACACAGACTTAAAAGGAAGATAAAGAAATGGCAGATAAACATATGAAAAGATGTTCAATATCAATAGTTGAAAGGGAAACAAAAATTAAAACCACAATTAAGGGGACTTCCCTGGTGGCACAGTGGTTAAGAAGCTGCCTGCCAATGCAGGGGACACGAGTTCAAGCCCTGGTCCAGGAAGATCCCACATGCCACAGAGCAACTAAGCCTGTGCAACACAACTACTGAGCCTGCACGCCACAACTACTGAGCCCGTGTGCCACAACTACTGAAGCCCACGCACCTAGAGCCCATGCTCCGCAACAAGAGAAGCCCACGCACCACAACGAAGAGTAGCCCCTGCTTGCCACAACTAGAGAAAGCCTGCATGCAGCAACGAAGACCCAACACAGCCAAAAATAAAAATTAATTAATTAATTTAAATAAACCACACACACACAATTAAGGGACTTCCATGGTGGTCCAGTGGGTAAGACTCTGCGTTCCCAATGCAGAGGTTCTGGGTTCGATCCCTGGTCAGGGAACTAGATCCCACAGGCATGTCGCAACTAAGAGTCTGCAGGCCCCAACTAAGACGTCCTCATGCCACAACTAAAGATCCTGCATGCCACAACGAAGATCCGGCATGCTGCAACTAAGACCCAGCCCAGCCAAAATAAATGAATGAATGAATAAATAAATAAATATTTTTTTAAAACACCACAATTAAATATCACTACACATCAAATAGCATGGTTAAACCTAAAAAGGTGGACAATACCAAGTGTTGGTGGAAATGCAGAACTCTCAACACTTTGCTGGTGGGTCTAACTACTTGGGAAAAGTGTTTCCAGTTTCTTATAAAGTTAAACATACATTTACTCTATGAGCCAGCAGTTATACTCCTAGATATTGACACAAAAGAAATGAAAATATACCTACATAAAGAATTGTGCATAAAATGTTCATAACAGCTTGATAGCCAAACACTGGAAACAACCAAAAAGTCCAACCACAGGTGAATGGATAAACAAATTGTGGGATATTCATACAACAGAATACATCTCAACAATGAAAAGGAATGAAACACTGATACACACAACATGAATGAATTTCAAAAACATTAGCCTCAGTGAAAGAAGCCTTGCGGCAGAATGGCATATATTGTACTACCCCATTTAGTTGAAGTTGTAGAACAGGTGAAACTAATCTCTGGCAACAAATCCAAACAGTGGTTGGGGGTGGATGATGGGAGACTGCTTGAGAAGGAGCAGAGGAAAGTTCCTCAGGTGATGGGAATGTTCTATATCTTCATAGGGGTGTGGTTCATATGGTTTTCTGCAATTGTTAAAGTTGAGCAAACTTTGTATTTAAGATCTGTGCATTTCCCTATATGTAAGTTATACTGAAATAAATAGGTAGCACCTGCATCACAGGGTTGTTGTAAAAAAATAAGATGAGAACACAACACACAGGCACTGAGAGGCCGTCAGTCTTACCTAAATGACTCATCAGGCCCTATGGGACATGCTGTACTGCACAGTGGATTTTATGGTGACCCCAAGTCATGGCAGAGGTGGAACGAGGGGAGAAGAATCTACTATTATTCAGGCACTGAAAATGGTTGTTATTTAGTGAAAGGTATTTGCCTAGAAGTTTCGCCTGTAGAGCAGCTGACTCCCAGAGCATGCCGGGTGAAAGCATAATTATTGCTTATCTATTTAGGACACTAATCAGTAGGCCCAAGTTTCTTCTGTAAAAGTTACCACTCTGGTACTGCAGTAAAACAGATGGACAACCGCCCTAGTCTTAGCCTTTAATTAATGAAAATTCAGAGTTAAGAGACATAACTCATATGCCCTTGTGAGTAAGAGCTGTTCTGACCACCTGCCTATTGAGTTTGGAGAGCCCTCAACCCAAATCTTAGAAAACAGCCTTCTCAAGGGAAGAAATACCTACAACTGGACCACCACACTGAGGCCACAGACTGCAGCTATGGTCTCCGTGGCTTCAGTTCTCTTTGGGGATGGAGACACCAAAAAACAGGTCTGACAGCGATCTCAGACACACCCTGCATTTAAGAGAAAAAAAACCATACTGCCTTGGCTATTAACTAGCCCCCAGAGCCTAGTGGGGGTGAAAGAGGGAAGGGGAGTGGGCCTGAGGTCCTTGAGTCCTCAGAAGTCCTTAAGAAATCTCCAGTGTTTTTCTTACCATCATCTGCCATGAGAATACAGAGCTTAAAAAGTCTGTTGTTTTCCCCAAATTATGCAAACACTTGTGCCTAAGACCTTGGCCCCAGGTTAGTGGGAAATCAAGAACCAGAGCTTATTTGAATGAGCCTGGTCTTTTTGGACTGCAGATGCAGAGAACTGGAATAATCATCATCCTTGGTTCATGACACTCATCCCTGCTCTAAGTATGGCCCCTCTTTTAAAGTTAATGTAATAAATGCCCATTATGCTCTCCTGAATCCTGTCCGTAATACCCTTGTTAAGTCTTTCCTGACCTGGCTAAAGAAAGCAAGGCAGCGAGAGAATTTCCTGAAGTCCCCACCACCTCCCTTAGTGCAGACTTGACTTAGGATGCAGATTCAGGCACCTTCCCCAGGCCAGAGACAGTACCCACAGGCTGGTTGCCCACCTAGATTACCAAACAGCTTCTCTGCATGGGGCTTTCCAATCTGCGAGCCTGATTTATTTTCTTCAATAAGAGAAAAGATGTAAGTCCCTTTGAGCAAAGTATGCCTGATATATATCACAATATTTATTTTTTGGTGAAGTAATGGATCAGTCTTAGGGAAAAGCTAGAGAAAAGGCATTTCTTGAGCTCAGATGTAAATCAGTCACTCTGAAAACTGCAGGGGAATCTATGTTCTTACCCCCCTGCTAACTACAGTGTGAAATAAGCAGCTGACTTTTAAAAGTCATTGTACTATTTGTTTCTAAAGCTAACACTAAAGACAGAGTTAAGGATGTGAGGCCTGAGAAGCAACTGCTCTTGGAATGCCTGCACCAAGTCCCTAAAATAATGGCGCAGCTCACAGTGAAAGCAGAGATCCACCCAACCTGTGGGTGTTAAGTCATACACCTGGTGGGGACAAGGTCTAAGCTTTGGTCTACTTGCAGCGCTCAGTTCTAAGGAAGAAGAATTAAGTGTATAGCTGGGCTTATGATGTAAGCGTCTCCCAAGGGACCTGTCTGGTTAATATAGGGCAATCTTCCTGTCTATATTAAATGTATCATAGAGCAGGACAAGAGAGAAACTGAAGGACAAGGGGGAAAAATCTTCAGTGGATTTTCAACTGAAACAGAGCTCTTCGAAGGAAAGCTATTTAAATCTGAGGTGTTCCTAATATTAATTATCCTGAACATCTCACAGCCTCAGATTCACATGCTACAAAGAACACAAAGCCTTTTAATTTTTCTACCTGTCCCTGGGACTAGCAGTGATAAATCAGATATACAGAGAAACCACACATGACTAACGAACCAGCCCAATAATGGGGAGCAAAGATCATTTGCCAAGATGACTTATTCAGACATAGTCACATATCACAACGAGCAATATCCTGGAGGCTTAACACAGCAGACATGGAAGGCAAGAGCTGGGGCACTCCCTGCCAAGTCTCAGAGACTCCAGGGTGATTCGGGCATCCTCCAGATGCCTGCTATCCAGGCATGAAAGATTTTACTCACGGCTGCCACCTCTCCAGTCCCTTTAAGTTAGACTTTCACTTGAAAAATTACTGCAACTTCTAAAAGTCTTCTTGGGTCACAGAGCCAAGCCCCCAAACCTTGCTGTGGCCCCTACTCTACGACTCTTAGAATTCCATGTACCCTCAGGAAGAAGACCCAGCTTCTGCCACCAGTAACCTTAACTGTTAGTTTATAGATCTTTCCTGTAGCCACTCTGGGCTCCAACTAAGTATCTGGGCTCCAACTAAGTGTCATATCCTATTCTAGGTGCTTGGGCAGATCCATAAACAAAACAGTAAACAGGTGGGAGCGAGGGAGAGCAAAGGCTCCCCTAAATGCCAGTCTCTTCATTTTACCACGAAAACTGAGGCCCAGTGATAAACAGGAATTTTCCCCTGAGGCCAAGGTTGATGGCATGGCTAGGACTTGAACTCAGGTTGGACACTCAGGGCGACTGCCACATACAGTGGTGCATAAGGGCACTGGGCGGAGGGGACGGGGATGGGGGTAAAATTCAATCCACATTCTTTCTATGGGCTAGGGGCAGCCCCACTCCAGTGCTATGTTCTCACAGCCCTACTCTGCCCAATTCCCTTTAACAAAAGCTCCCTTCACTGAAGGGACAACTGAGGTGCTACAGATCAGCAACCAACCATCATTAGTAGGACACAACATAGTTTGAAATCTTTCACTGGGATGTAACCCTGACAAGCTATTCACTGCCAACTCTTGTCATGTGTGAGAAAAGTCTATTGAACTTGAAGAGAAACCCACCTATGACCAAGGTCCCCTAAAATAATTATAACAATAATTTCCTATATTATCATCAGATCTGAAAGGAAAGGCTGCTAGCAAGCCGTTTCTCATTTTCACCAACCCCTTTACTCTCCATGATCCCAAGATGAGGATCTGTCACTGTTCAATCCCATCTCTAAAGTTCAACGTGGGTGAGAGGAATACTTAACTTAATCAACTATGTGAATATCTACTCTTGACTAGGTGCTAGGGATACAACCGTGAACACCATCACCGTCATCAACAACAACACAACATTTTCCCCGACTTCACGGAACTAAGACATGCCGAAAACAGAGCTGGGAAAAGCCCAGCTGCTAAGGAGTCCCTGGCCAGACTGGTAGTCTACTTAGGGGCCAGGTCTGGAAGCAAGAGTTTGTGACCAGCCTTGGTCACAAAGGAAGCCCCTCTCTCATCCCATTTTACAGAAGGAAAAATAAGGTCCAGGAAGGAGAGGAGGTGGCTTGTCCAAAGTCAGACAGTTGAGCCGAGACTCGAATCAATGTTCTCTGGGTTCCCCTTTCCACCACACTGCCTCCTCCAAGGTTCCAAAACTGCGAACTGAGGAGAAAATGTTGGTTCTAGTGACAGATTGTCTCCTGATGTGTCTATACCCAGAACATGCAGCTTCAACCCATCTTATCAGCAGAGACCTTGAGCCCATGTCCATCTCTCAAACTAGAATGTTCATAAGTACACCTCATTGATCTAGAGCCCAAGTGTCCAGTCCTTATTCACTCTCATTTATCACCCTCTCTGAATCTCTCTTGAAGTTTACTTTCGCTTTAAAAACCTCATCTTATAAGAACAGAGCCCTTTTTATCTGATGCTAGCTGTCCCTCTGCTCCTGGGGTCTAATCAATCCATGTCTGGAAAAAAACAAGCCAGAGAGGAAAGCAACAGTCCCTTTTATGAAAACAGGCACCTTTCTAAAATGATCTACCCGTGGGCATGGAACAGATAGAAATTTAAATGAGAAGGAAATAAAGACATTCTCCAGCAATTGTCAAATGCATTCCTCATCAGGTGGGACACCGGGGAAGTTAACTCTGTGTTAACAGCTAAAACAAACACTCTGCCCACATTTTTTCAGGTTGTTTGGGGACCCGGGGAGGTCCAAACTCAAGAAGCCTGAAGAGAAAATGGGCTTCAAAATATTATAGTGTATACAGTCCCGTCACCTCCATTCTGAGGAGCTTAAGGTCTTCAAGATTGCAAGAGGGGGCTCACTGAACAACTGCAGGTATAGACAAGCAGGCTTCCACCTACTACCAGGGGTGTACAGCGATGCCAGATAGAAAGATCCAGACATCCGGCAACCAACACAGACCTCCACCCATTGTGTTACTTTACATCCACCTGCAAAGCCGAGTCTCCACACCTCCCACCACCCCCAGCCTCTGCCCACAAGGGAGGTTCTCTTTGTATAGAGGGGCAGAACCTGGTCCCCCGCTAGCCAGCCCACCCTCCTTCCCATCATGGCTCCCAACCGCAGGTTCTCAGAAATGGGTCCCATATCTAGACGCAAACGCAGAAAGCACCTTTTGAAGAGGGCAGTAGGTAACTCTTAATCCTTTGGGGCATCCTTTTAAAGATCTAAAGATGGCAGCTCTACACCCCATGAAAAACTGCATGCATATAGTAATTTCACTGCGGGGTTACTGCCCTCCAAGGAGGTCTGAAAGGGTTAATGTTTTCAGAGGCAGCTTTAGGAAAGGGAGCTGGGGTGGTTCAGGTGAGTATTCAACAACACAGCTCCTTAACCAGTGGGGGAGAAATGATGCCCCTTTCTTAGCTACTGCAAGTTCCAGGCTTCAATTAACCTTTGGGATTTCAACAAGAATTTGGGAACTGAGAGTGTGCGCTTGCACACGGGAAACAAGGACCCGTCTTTGTGGTTTCCTATACTGACATCACAAAATGTCCAGTGAATGCTAGTTAAGATAGAGTCTCCACAGGGCTTAGCATAGAAGGCTAAGTAACAACAGCAGAGATAAGTAGGGAGAGGTGGGCATTGGGAGACAGGATACACTGGACAAGGAGAGGACAGCTAAGCTCTCCACTGGCTCTGAGCAGGTCTCGACAGGGCAGGTCCTGACTCTTGCTGCCTGCTCTCCCTGGAAATCAGGGCAGACTTGCTGACTGCTCTGCAGCCAACCAAGAAGTCCAGACAGAAGCAGTCCTTTCATTCTGGGTCCACGGGGATGGGGGGAGCATCCTCTCCTTTCTAGGGAGGAGACCCTGGCCCACTGCTTGCCCACAGCCCCCTCGTGGCCTGGGGGTGTCACTGCAGCCCCCTCTGCAGTGCTGGGCAAAAACCTCGCGCAGGCGGCTCCAACAGTAGGCAGCTCTAACAGGGGTTGAGCAGAACATTTAGTTATCAGTGGTGGCTTGGCAACTGTCTTCAAACCACGGTGAGGCTGCGTTTGCTTTTAGTTTCTTAAATTAAGACTAAGATTCAGACTCAAAGTGATCCTTCTAACCCCTCTCTGGTACAATCCCTACAGGGAACAAGTCCAAGACCTGCTACATTAAGCCAATAACCTCAGAGCTTCGGTAACATTACCTCCGCCTTAGTGATCATTGCTCCTTGCATCACATGCAATTACGTACAGTTGTTCCAAAGCTCAATAGAAACAGTTAGCAAGAATGCACAACATCCTCTGGCTGGTTGCTGGCTAGACTACAAAATACTTGCAGGTCACCAAATACCCCCCAAATCCTGGCTTTCCAGGCAGCAGATCCTAAAGGGGGCTGGGAGATGTCACGATTTAAAGACACACAGTGAGAAAGAACATGGCTCTTGGCCCCTTCAAACAGAAAGGGTGTCCATTAATGAGCCTAACTAGCAACTCCACAAAAATCTTATTAGCATCTCCACAAAGGTAGGGAGCAGGGCACACCTGGGCTGAGGACTGAACTGGAAAGACCAGAGTCTGGGGGTGGGGGAAAGTTGGTCCAGTGGTTCAGCTACCATCAGGGGTGGGGATGATTAACTGAACCCGGTAGTGGAAAAGTGTGCAGGCAGGAGTGAAGGTGGGAAGTTTGGGAGGAGGGAGGAGGGTATAGAGTGTGCCTGGAGGACCTAGAGTAGACCAGGGAGCCCGGGAGTGACTGGGCCCAGGGGAAATGGATGGAAGCACAAGAGGGTCTTCTTTCCTTTTGTGCGAGGAGAAGAGTCCTTACCTCCTTGATTTTCTCCCGCTGGCTTTGAACTAGGCTCTGGGGCTCCTTACTCTTGTCGGCCCTAGTGCCCAGGACCGGGTGGCGGAGGCGGCTCCGGAACGCGCTGAAGTCAAAGCTAGAGGAGATGCTCCCCTCCTGCGGTCTGAGGGCCGTGGCGCCGCTGCCCCGGGACGCCGTGGCCTCCTCCCGCGGCCCGGTGGGGCGGGTGCGCCGCAGCCACCCTTTCCTGCGGCGGGGACTGGCTTGGCTCCTGGGGTCGTCCTCACCCGGGGCTGGAGCCGCGGGGGCCGGGTTCGGAGGCGACTCCTGCTCGCGGGTCAGGGTGTGGCCGGCGACTTGGGCCACTGCCTCCAGGCCGGGCTGCTGGGTCCGGGGGGCCAGGAAGAGGCGCTTGAGGCGAGAGGAGTTGGGCAGCAGGAACAGGGCCCCGAAGCACAGGGTGACGAGGCCGGAGAGGAAGAGAAGGAAGAGGAACTTCTGCGGCAGCCGCAGCCCCCAGGGGGAGGCCGGGACGAAGCCGGGCACTTTCCTCATGAGCATCGTTGCCGGGCACTGGGCTGGGGACAGTCAGATCCGGCCGGGCCCCTGAGGCCCTGGGAGTCCAGGCACTTGTCAGCAGGGGGCTCGGCGAGGGGAGGTCGTCGAGGGGCGCCGCCCGGGGTGGGGGTCCCTGAGAGTTTTGCCCTGCGGGGGCTGCTCCTGAAGTTCAGGGAGTTTGGAGCGAGTCCTCCCGCGCCGGGACGGGGGAGCAGCAGCCTCGGCGGGGCCCGGGCGAGCGAGGCGGCACGGCTCGGGGCCCGGGCCCGCAAGGGTCGACCGCGCGCCGCAGCCTTCCCTCCGGCCGCCGCGCGGCCCCTCCTCGCAGCGGCCGGAGCCCGCGGGCCCCGCGCCTTCCCGCGCTGCGGCGGCCGCCGGGGCCGTCACATGCCGTCCGCGGCGCCCAGGCTGTCGGCACGGAGGGGCGCACGCAGGCCTCGTCCCCGCGCCGAGCCGCCCTCAGCCCCTCGGCCCAAAGTTTTAGCCTCAGAAGCAGTTTCCAGAGGGGGTCGGCTCCCGGGGAGAGGCGGAGGCGGGGCCGGCGTGTCAGCTGAGCTCCGAGAGCGCGCCGGCCCGGCCGGGTCGCGACAGTGCCGGGGCTTGGCTATCGGGACACGTCTACAACTTTGCTCCGCAGAGCGGGCGCCGGGGAGAGAGGGCAGGCACTTCTGAGCCTGCGGAGCAGGGGGCTTCCCGGGCCCCCGGGAGCGGAGGGATGCCGGGCCCCCTGTCTGGAGCCCGGCGCCTTTCGCGACCAGCCGCGGCGGGGCGGCTGCAGCTGCGCCCGGGAGTGCGGGCTCCCGCCCAGCCAACTCGGTAGGGCTCCAGGTTCCTGCTGGGATCACCTGTTCCCGGTCCCCGCCGGCTCCGCGGAGCGCGCAGTCCCGGCTGCGCCTCCCCCGCCGCAGCTGGCGTCCTCACCGCGGCCGCTCCAGACGGGCCGCTGCCGCCGTAGACTGAGCCGCCGCGCCGCCGCCGCTGCCGAGCCTGCGCCCCACAGGCGCGCACACCACCGGACGCCCCCGCCGTTACCGCGGCAGCTCGGGTTTTCACTGAGACAGCACCCGCGGCCCCGCCTCCCGCCAGGCCACGCCCTCGGGCCACGCCCACTGCGCGCCCCGCGGTCCACCTCCGCCGCGGCTCCGCAGCCAGGCCAATGGCCTCGCGGCTGGGGTAGGGAGTGAGGGGGCCTAAGCCCGGGTGGGGAGAGGAGCTGGGAGTCCAAGCCACGCCCCCTCCCTCGAAGGGCCAGCGCCGCGCACACTCCCCCCCATCCCACCAGCACCAATGGTCCAGCTGCGCGGGGTTGGCGGGGGTGGAGAGAGGAGCGAGGTCATTGGCTGCCTCGGAGGGATCCCCGTTGGGCCGCAGTCGCCCATTGGTTAGTGCCCAGCATTCGCTGGACTGGGAGCGACCGAGACGCCCACTGTACCCCCAACCCTCGCCGCTCCGGTTGTTGGTTCCCTGGAGGGGGCAGGAGATCCAGCTGGTCTGGAGGGCTCTGGCGGTCGTTCGGTAACCTCACTCACCCCTCAGTGCCAGTCCATGATTGGCAGGGGGCGGGGGCCTGCCCAGGGGTCCCGAGAGCTTCCGCGGGAGCCGCGGTGGTGATGCTGTGGCACGCTGTGAGGACGGGCTGGGCCTGGCTAAGGCAGTGTTTCCACTGCACCCCCCGCAGACCACAGCTCTGCCTTCCTTTGCCTACGGCCCCAAACCAGGCCGGGGCCCCTGGGTGGGGCAGGGAGAGACGCTAAGCACAGCGGTGCGAGTGCAAGGAAGGAGAAGGAACCTTGGTCGTGTGCGTAGAAGACCACACACAGCATGTGACATGCGTACCCAGATGCCTGCGTGTTTATGTGCACATGTGTGCTTCTATGCGTAGATCCAGATGCACTCAGAGACTGCATGTGGGTGTGTACCTGCACACAAACATACACTTAATTTAGGTATGTGATTATACCAAAGCACTTAATTTAGGTATAAGTGATTATACCAAAGCACATGTAATACATATTAGTACAAATATTGACATGTACACACATACCCACAGACACACAACAGATAGGTCCAAACACACACGTACACACTGCCAGGTGTATATTCCCAGACACAGATGTGTCTCGACCTCAAGGCTCTCACACTTAACTCCTTGGACTCAAGTCTCTCTGTGCCTTCCCGTCCTATTAAACCCAAGGCAAAGAAACATTGTGCTGTGTGGGTCTTTCACGCAAAGCACTTTATAGAGACAAATAACAGCAGAGGGAGAGACAAATTAAGAGGTATAATAGGCAAGAGGGAAAATATCTGCTTTCAGCTGCAATTTAAAATGAAATGCAGCGTTGATGAGACAGAAAATACTGCAGGGAGGCCTTTCCAACAGAAGATGCGGCCCAGGCGGGCTCTCGTAAATCTTGCTTATTCCCTGAGGCCTGTTACCCTTGGCCGTTGGGACTCAGACATCCTGCCTCTGGCCAGGCCACTGACAGCAGACCCTCCCCTCATGTTTAAATATCCTTGGCATGTAAATTTCTTTCAACCGAGAATAAAATATAGCTCTGGTTAACAGGTGCAAATATTTTGGTCACTGGAGATGACTAGTCCCTCCCAACCCCACAAGCACACCTGGGTTAAACGTAAATTTCGAATTTAGATGTTTCAGTCTCTCCCGAGTTTGATTGGCAGCACTCAGTTCCCTGAAACCAGCTGTGAACATCAGAGACAAGCATGTGGTCCACTTGGGTGCAGGAGCCCAGAGACCTGGTCTGGCTTCTTCCAATCACCAACACCCAAGAATCTCCCTACCGGAACCCACCTTGGGAAGGGGGAGGCTTGTCTTTGGAGAACTAGGCAGGAACCCAGCAGGCATTGGAGGCACCGCACATCATTCCACATGGAGAGTGTAGGGGAATCACTGTTCAGTCCCCTAAGAAGGGAGGACCCAGGAGAAGGGGAGGAAGGCAAGGCAGAGTCTCAGAAGGCTGTATCTGTTTGAACTGGATCCTCACTGTGATTGTGACACCTAGACCAGTCTCTGGATTGCTGGTGAGCCAGGGTAGAAAGTGAGGCTGCGTCAGGATTCCACAGATTCAGCCTACAAAAACCAGAGCCCAGAGGGGACAACTCCATTTCAAACTGATGTCATGTTGGTGATTACATCAAGCTGGTGATACCATAACCTTTTATAATCTCCCTATCAAGCTCGCTGAAACGCTGGAGCTCCCATTCCACCCCCATACCCCTAACCCCCATAGACTTCACACACATTATGGCTCTTCTCTCACTGGATTTTTATTATTCATATGCTGTCCCACAGCAAACTTAGATCCTCACGGCAGGGACCATGGCTCATTCACTTCTCTAACTGCCCTAGGTCTTAACTACAATGCCTCACATATGGGCTCTGTGTTTGTTGAGTAATGGATGAATAAAAGTGGGAGTGGATGCCCATTTCACAGATGAGGAAACCAAGGCTCAGGGAAGGGAATAATAATGAACCAACATTTTCAATGTGCTGAACACATATTGCTTCATTTACTTTTCAGAACACTCTTATGAGGTAGATATTATTAATAGCCTCATTTTACAAATAAAAATTCTAAGGCTAGAGAGATTCAGGATAATTTAACAAGTATCTTTCTCAGTTCAGTTCAGAAACTTAAGTGGGACTGGGAACTGAAATGAATAGCATTTTAAAAATCTATTCTGTCAACAAACATTTATTGAAATTAGATACTAGGTATTGCACTAGTCTCGGGTTGGTCAAAGATGAGCAAAGCATGGTCCCTGTCATTATTGATTCATTCACTCAGTAAAGAACTACTTGTTGAACACCTACTATGTGCCAGGTACAGAGGGGCTGGGGAAAACAGCCCTGAATAAGGCAGATGTGAAGCCTAACTTCATGGAGCTTCTTGTCTAAGAGGCAACGGGGACCAATTCAACCCATCAGGAAGGGAACTACCATGCGCTGGGCACTGTGCTGAGTGCTTTGCTCTCATCCTATCTACTCTCACAATGGCCTTTTCTGAAGTAGGCTTTGAGAGCCCAACTTAACAGATGGGGAAACTCAGGCTCAGGGGTGTGACGTGACTTGTCCACCCAGGGAATAATTTGCAAATATGAGAGAAAACCAGACTCATCTAATCCCAGAATCAATGCTCTTTCTGTTAATAATACAAATAGTAACTAAGATTAATGGGGCACACACTATGTGCCAAACCCTTATAACAGAATTTTGTAGAAGCTCACTTATTTTTTTTTTTTTTTTTTTTTTTGTGGTATGCGGGCCTCCCTCTGTGGTGGCCTCTCCCGTTGCGGAGCACAGGCTCCGGACGCGCAGGCTCAGCGGCCATGGCTCACGGGCCCAGCCGCTCCGCGGCATGTGGGATCCTCCCAGACCGGGGCGCGAACCCGGTTCCCCTGCATCGGCAGGCGGACGCGCAACCACTGCGCCACCAGGGAAGCCCGAAGCTCACTTATTTAATCCTTACCACCATCCCATGAGACAGGTACTATTATTACTGGCATTTTATAGAAGAGGAAACTAAAGCACAGAGATGTTAAGGATCTTACCCAATGTCACACAGCTGGGAAGTGGCAGAGGGGGGATTTGAATCCAGTTGGTCAGACTCCAGAGCCCTTCATGTCTTTCAGAGTCTATTGCTCCCCACCATATAATGCCAAGAGAGCAGGTGCTGTAGGAAGTCAGAGCAGGGAAAGAGCCCTGGACTCAGGCAGAATTTTCACAGGCTTGTTGGGAGGATTATATGAGCTCAACCAGCCATTCAATAAGTATGTAAAGAGCACCTGCTATATTCCAGGCAATATACTATTCTTTGGTGGTACAATGATGAGCAAAAATAGACACATTGTTCCCATTGTGGAGCTTACAGTCTTATGAGGAAGAGGAGTCTAAACAAATAAACAACCCCCAAATAACCCTGCAAGCTGAGATAAAAGTGAGGAAAGAGAGAGATGCTGCTCTAAGAACATGTAACGATGGATATGGACCTAGACTCGGGTTGAGTGAGAAGTGGTCAGGGAAGATGTCCTCTAAGGATGAGTGCAGTTACCTAAGCAAAGAGGGATTGTGAGAACACCCAGGCTGAGGGGACAGTATATGCAAAAACCCTGCAGTGGAGAGAATATGATACTTTTGAGAACAGACAAGCCAGTGTGTCTGGAGCAGAGAGAGTGAAGGGGAAAGACAGGAAGCATCACTGAATGATTTAGGACAGGAGTAGGAATGTGTATGAAGGGGTAGGTGGGTGGGTGGATTCAGATTAACATTTTTAAAAGGCTACTCTAGCTACAGTGTGAAAACAGAAAGGAAGGCAGGAGTGAATGATGTGGGTGCCTTTCAGAGGATATTGCAGTAGCCTATGGTGGCTTGGATTGGGGAAATGGGAGATGCACACGACCACAGGATCCAAATCATACTTAGAATCCCAAACTGAGAGTACTTGCTGATGGCTTGAGATGTGACATTGATAGAGAGGGAGATACCTGCAAGGATTCCAGGTGTCTAACTTGCCAGAGGCAGGGGCATTTGTTGAGGTGGGAGCAGTGAATTAGGCTGTACGGGGCTTCCAGTCTGCTCATTGAGAAGGTTCTGGGCAGTTGGTGCAGAATCTGAATCTCAAATGGTCATTAGTCCCATTTAAAATAAAAAACTAGAGATAAAGCTAAACTGAGCCAAGAGACAATCATCGGGCAGCTTTCTTAATGGCCTCCAGACAAATTCAACCTGGGCAAGAGAGGCACTGATGACGGCGCCTGCTGGGTGAGAGCACACCAGGTTGGTCTAGAGACAAAAGTTCCCGCAGGTGTCCCTGACTCTCTCCAGCAGGCTGCAGGTCCCGGTCGGTACCTTGCTGTGCAGGGGGTGGCCAATTTCATGGTCACAGAGCCAGGACACCTGCTCTCAGTTTCTTAAATGAAGATCATGAAAGTTTCTTTTCAACACTTTGCCTGAGTCCCCAGCCCTGAGGTGGCCCAGTCAGCCAGCCAGAAGCAAGAGTTCTCAACGGGGAGCAATTTTGCACCCAGGGTACATTTGACAATGTCTGGAGATAATTGTGGTTGTCACAATTGGGGGAGGAGTGTTCTACTGGCATCTAGTGGATAGAAGTCAAGGATGCTATCAGACATTTTCCAATGAACAGGATAGCCCCCCCTTCCCAACTGTCCAGCCCCAAATGTCAGCTGTGCCAAGGGTGAGAAACCCTGGCTTAAAGCCAAGGCTTTGAAGTCAGAGAGGCCTGGGTTTGAATCTTGGCTTTGCCACATTGGCTAGTTCATCTTGGGCAACTTGTCTGAACTCTCTGAGCCTCAAGTTCTCCATCTATCAAATGGGGTCAATAGTAATGCATACCTCAGAAAGACGACGTGAGGAATACATGAGATAACTGGCTACAAAGAGCCTGAAGCAAATGTTCTGCTCATCTTCCATGGGAGCACAGCCTGGGTTGGACTTGTTCTTGATCTACCTCCCAAAGCTAAGTCCTCAGTATGCTGGAGAAGGGAAAGCGGGGTGGTAAGAATGAGGACCTTGGAGTCAGAGCGCCAGTCTGGACTCCATCTCCTACCAGTAGCAAGACCCTGGGAAAATTGCTCATCTCTTGAAGCCCCAGCTTCCTCATCTGTGAAATGGAGGGGATCACATAGGGTGGTTGTGAGGACTAAAGGAGCTAACCATTGTAAATGTCTTAGCACAGAGTCTGGTGCATAGTGAGCAGTGGATAAGTGTGAACCAATGTTGTAAAAGGTAAGAATTAATGCTGCTTCATCTCCCAGTGGCAAACAAGCTAGCAACCAAACTGAAACTTTGTAACTCAGGGTTTCCAGGTAAGTTCCAATTTCAAATACTCTGTTCATGGTCCCTATGAGGGCTTTCATTTGCCAGACTGTACACACCGATTTTCATTTCAGAAAATATGGTCTCTATCTGGATTATAATAATAGTGCTGTTTATGCAGTCCTCTTGTGCTAAGCACTGTGCTAAGCACTGCTCAGATAATCCCCTCCTCTCCAGGAGTTTCTAGATCATCCAGCTCAAAGGTAGAATGTTGCAGATGTGAAATCTAAGGATCAAAGTGCCCGTAAGTAATGTGCAGTTAGAGGCAGAGCAGAGGCTGGATCTCATCAGCACTTGAGAATCCCAGCTAAGGCCACTTCCACATGTATCATAAGGGTTCTTCTCACTTCCACAGTCCTGGGTTACATTTACCTCACTGACGTCATTGAGGGTTAAATGAAATAATCCACGTTAATGTCTTAGCACAGTGCCTGGCATATATCAGGAACTAAATGTTAGTTATTATTATTCATGGTACGGGCACTTTTAAAGGACATGTAAAATAAATATCTTTGAATCTCATAAAAGTACATTTCCAACAGCTTACATCAAGCCCCATAAAGCTAGAAATGAAACAGGATCTTTAAAATGTAACCCTGGCATAATTTAGTCATCTGGTTCCACTTACTAATATCAGGGAGTCTTTATCTTTTGTTTAGTGTGCACGTGTGTGTGTGTGTGTTTCTTAATGTCCATGGGTTATTGAGGCTCCAGATTCTATGCAGGATCTCAAACTATCTGCCCCTCTGGGATTAGGAATGTAAGAAGGGCTCAAAGTAATAGGCAGGAGTTGCTGGGACCACATGAACCAAACAATCACGGGAAGTTCCCTTAAAACTTATCCATTATGCCATTCAAGTGATTTCCAGAACCAGCTCAGAAAGCCAGAGTGGCAAAAGAGCATTACAGCTACAGCCTTGACTCTCATAGACCTGCACATGAACCCAAGTCCTGCCGAGCTTACCAGGGGCTATGTAACCTTGGGTGGTCATCTCATCTGTTTGAGCCTCAGTTTCCTTGGCTATAAAATAGCAATGATAATAGTATTAAACTCAGTATATGTTAAATGTTAGTAGTAGTATTATTATTATTTTTTTCTTGCGGTATGCGGGCCTCTCACTGTTGTGGCCTCTCCCGTTGCGGAGCACAGGCTCCGGACGCGCAGGCTCAGCGGCCACGGCTCACGGGCCCAGCCGCTCCGCGGCATGTGGGATCTTCCCTGACCGGGGCACGAACCCGTGTCCCCTGCATCGGCAGGTGGACTCTCAACCACTGCGCCACCAGGGAAGCCCAAATGTTAGTATTATTAAAAGAAGTAAAGAATAGCAAGTTATCGGGGTTGATAAATGAAAGAGAAAAAAGATTGGGGTTTGATGAGGGAGTTCCATTAGTTATCCTATTAGTCCCAAGTTCCAGCTCTGCCATTTGACTGCGTGACCTGGGCAGATCACTCACCTCTCTGAGCCAGTTTCATCATCCATAAAGGGGGCCCATAATACCCAACATGAGATATCAGTGGGCAAACACTTTGTTAGTGATAAAGCACAAAAGACATGTTCGTTGTGGCTATGATCCCTTTTCAGAAAGAATTTTCACCATCTCACAAATATTTATTGAGCCTCAATCATAACTTTAAAATTGTGTGATGCCCTCTGATATTTCCTATTTTATTCCATTCTACTTTTTACTATTATTCAATTCTATATATTCTAAAGAAATTTAAAAAGCTGATAGAAACCAAGCTAGTCATGTCCACCAAGTATTTCTGGATCTCTGCCTTTGGGGCACAGGGTAGGATCGCCCTGTCCCCTTGTGGTTCAGTAGAGCCATGTGACTAGTTCCAGCCAATGAGCTGTGAGCAGAAACAACGGGTGTCACTTCTAGGCCAGAACATTTCATTGCCAGTGCCATATCCTCCAGAGCTCTGGCTTTCCCTCTAGCAAGGTGACTGACAGTGATCTAGATGGCAGCTGCTCCATCAGCCAGAGTCCCTGTGTGACTATGACGAGCAGGACCTTCTGCACATCTGCTTTGGCTGCACTGGCGCGGAGCTTAAATGAGAAATTAATAGGTGCTGTGTTGAGGCACTGAGACCACGGGGCTTTAAAAAAGTTTTTAACTTAAGGAAATGTTTAAGGTTAAATTAAATTTAATAATAATTTTATTTAATCCAATATATATCCAAAATATTATCATTTCGATTATTATTTTAAAAATCAGTAATGAGATCGGCTACATTTTTTTTTTTTTTTACATGCCAGGTCTTCATGATCCAGTGTGTATTTTACACTTATAGCACATCTCAATCCAGACTAGCCACATTTCAAGTGTGCCATAAGCCCCGTGTGGCTAGTAGCTACTGGACTGGACGGCACAGCTATAATGACTAGTGACTCTCATTTTGAAACACACTATTCTAAGGTAGCTGAATACATAAATCTTTATTCCACTTCAGAGAATCTTTAGAAAAGGAAGTCCAGTGTCTTGTAACATAGGTTGTGGCTAGATTTTAGTTCTATTTTTCCTCATTTCGTCTGTAGTGGGGGGACTTCTTCTTCCAGGATAACAAATGGCTGCCATTTCCCACCCTTTAGCTAATCACTCACCCCTACTCTTCCTCCAAGAAAAGAAGGTGGGGGGCGGCTTTCCAGTGGCTCAGGTTAAAAGTAAAGAAAAAAGCTATGATTATTTAGAATGTTCTCAATACCCACAGTATTCCAGGAGTAGATTCACAAAACCCCAGGTGGAGGTGAGGGTAGGGGAAGAGCCGATGCACTTTCCCTCCACAGGATATGAACTGTAGACTTCAGGGTCATGA
Source organism: Physeter macrocephalus (assembly GCF_002837175.3). NCBI lineage: Eukaryota > Metazoa > Chordata > Mammalia > Artiodactyla > Physeteridae > Physeter > Physeter macrocephalus. The sequence continues at coordinate 22,984 of NW_021146867.1, forward strand.
GGAATTATGGGGTGCTGGGGGCAAAGTAGGGGGTAAGGGTGGGAGGAGGGTGAATTTGATTTCATACCCTGGGGTAGACAGGATCCCTTTTGACTTTGGATGTTGGCTTGGGACCTATACTCAAGGATCAAGGGTTTCAGGTAAATGTTAGTTCCTCTTTTATTAATTTGTTATTATGTATGTGTTATTGTTGCTATACAGCACCCACTGCTTAGAAAACGTACTTCTTCAATTTCCCGGTACGTCAGGAGCATTTTTCCATGAAGTTAAATATCCTTCTGCCTCATCATTCTGACAGCCAGATAGGATATTGTAAACGGGTAGGCCAAAATTTGTTTACCCAATCCGCTGCTGTTGGACATTAAGGTCATTCCCATTCTTAATTGCATTTACCACTCTTACAATGCCTCGGCTCCTACAGAAGGCATGGTCAGAGGACACGTTTAGATCGAGGAAGGTACGATCACCCCACGGCGTCCTTCCGGCAAACTGGGATTTTACCACATACGATGCCAACTTCTGTGGAAGTGAGGACACAGTCTTCTCTGAGCACTGCCAGGAGAGCGGTGTGAGGTGAAAAGAGTGTTGGAGACCAAGGGCTGTGGGTGGCACCAGGTTCTACCACTTATTAGTTCTGTGGACCTCTTCTCCGAGCCTCTGAGAATGAGAATAATGATATGGCCCCTTGGTATTGTTGTGAAGATTAAATTAGACTGACTATGAATTCTGGCTAAATAAGACAGATCGAGCAAACACACCTAACTCCGCTCCCTCCTGACCCTCCACTACCATGAAGGCAAAAGGGATTTTTTGTTTTAAGGCGTAAAACCACAAGGATAATTAGCCCAGAAGAGGAGATAACATTAACAAAATTTGGAAGGCAGAAAGGCAGATCAGTGGGTTGTAACTTAGGGCAACCAAGAACCCTGAACCCTAAACTGCCAACAGAGAAAGCTAGAGGTAACCCAACTCATACTACAGAACCCCCAAAAGGCTCAGTGATTACCTACAGGGGCCAAGGGCGGGAGGGGCTCAAAACAGGAGAGTGGGCCCCTTCTCTGCCTTGTCTTCCCCTGCACCCAGTTACTGCTCCTGAGGGCCTGAGGATGGGTGGGAGAGAGGCCGTCCCTCGCATGGGCAGGCACAGCCCGCTTGGTGCCAGGCCCCAGGTGTCCGTGTTGGGGGACACAGAAACCCAGCAGAAGCGGTCTCTCCCAGGAGGGGGACTCTGCAAGGCGCAGCAGAAAGGCCGGGCTGCCATGGAGAGTTAGAAAGAATGAGCAAGGCGCCTGGAGCAGGAAGGGCTGGTGGGCAGAACATTTGCTTCAACTACCCAGGCTAAGATGGGGACCCTGAGGCCCGAGAGGACAGGACGTGGCCCCAAACCCATACCCTTTAGCCTGTTCCTGTCAACTTCCTGGCCCCTGCTCTCTCTGTGCCTCCCCTTTCTCCACCCAGCCAGACAGTGGCCTCCTCCAGGTCCTGCTCCAGGAGCTTTCTTTTCAGCCTTTGCTCGGAGACATGCAGGAAGGGAAACGCCTCCTTGACAGAAGTTTTCAGGAGGAGGAGAAAAATAAGGTCATTTCTTCTTTGTAGCTCATTAATTCCAACCCACTAAATTCATTCATTCAACAAAGATTTATTGTGTGCCTGCTATGTGCCAGGCACTGTTCAGTAAACAAGTGGACCTACTATGATCATGCTTCGTATTGCCCCCGTTTGATTGCAGAGGAAAACTGCAGTCCAGAGAAGTTAGGTGACTTGCCCAAGGTAACACAGCAGCTAAGTAGTAAACTGGGATTAATATGTCTGATACCTGAGTCCTTGCTCTCTCCACTGTCGACTCCGTAGAGGTATGGGGCACAGAGAATAGAAGGAACTAGTTAGGTAAAGCCCACATAGATTACCAGCAGTCTCCGAGTCATTATAATTTTATCTCCTAAATATCACTGATCATCCACTGTGCTCCCTTTCAATCATTAACCCCCAGCCCCATCCCACTCCCCCGTCCAAACCA
>NW_021146868.1:0-25000 GCF_002837175.3 Physeter macrocephalus
TTCACAGGGAGAGGGCCATTAATTTAAGAAGGAATGAGACAAACCATACATTTCTAGTTCGTATCCAACTCACGGCCCAAGGTCAGCACCGTGTGAGATACAGCACAAAGGAGCTATTCAAGGGCGCGGGAGGAGGCTGACTTGGGGGAAACGCGTTCACAATCTCCTCCTTGATTTTGCGGTTCCACTGGAGGAGGCATATGCACATTCGTGCACGTGTGTGTGAATAGTTACAGGACAGCAGCGGGACGGAGTGGGACCGCGCATGGATCTGCTGGAACCAAACGAACTTTGACCGCCTCTGAACACGCGCCTGAGACAGGTTTACAAGGGTGCTGCTTGGAGGTCAGCTCTCATTTTACCCGGGAAGGAAAGCGAGTCCTGAGGGGGCAGATAACTCACCCAAGGGCACATAGTTAGGAAGAGGTGCATTCAGCCAGGTGTTCCGAGCGCAGGCCAGTGCTAGGGACGTTTCTCACCTTCGCACACCCATTACACAGGTGTGTAACAACTCCCCATCCCCCGTACACATACACACAATCGGACACTGGCTCCTCGGACAGGAAGGATCCAACACAGCAAGAGGTATTGTACAGTTGTAACAGCGAAGACACGGACACTTGAGAATCTGATGAGTTAGAGCCCTCTCCCCGAGTAATACACAGACTACTGCATGTGTAATATTGCAAGTGGCGGGGGGTGGAAGGGGGGGCGGAATCGCAGGCCTCCTGGAGCCCGTCCATTTATCAGATGCCAGATTAGGGAGAGATTGTTCTGAGTGGAGCTTAGAGAGCACCGTAAAGAAAACCAGACGGATCTGGGAAGAGAAGCAAACAGGGGCGTCCCTCCTCCCTCCCCAACTTCACTGGAGTTTCGTCTGGAAGAAGGGAGGGCCTTGGCAGAAAGTCTTAGTAGAGAGGTGGAGCGACTGGCTTGGGTCCCCTCCCCCATGCCACTGTGCCCTCCCCCAGCCCCACCTCCCTTACTCCCTACCCACACTCGACTCGCTGGCGTCGGTGTTCGGCAGCAGAGGGCTTGAAAGGGAGCTGCGAAAGCCCAAAGCTGGACGACGGGAAGGGGCAGCGCACAGTGGCTTTTCCTTCACATTTTTCTTTAATTCGTCAGCTTCCGAGCCTAACGTTTCGATCCCTCCTTTCCCAGTTTCTGCTCCCCACCTCCAAGCTCACTCACTCGCCTTCTCTTCCCCCTCCTCCACCGTCCTCCCGTCAGCTCTACCAGACCCTCGGCCTCCAGCCCCGCCTCCGCCGCCGAGGGGTTTTACCCGCGGTGGAGTGAAATCTGCATAGTGACCGCCTCTGTGGGAGATCATTGGTGCAGCCCCTGCCCGTCGCGGCCGATGATTGGTGGGCTGCCCCGCGTTATTTGCATGCCGGTGGCGGCCGAGTACCTAGCCCGTACGGGCGGCCAGCGCCGCGCAGAAGTTTGCCTGGGCGCTTCTTCGCCGGTCCGTCTCGTGCTCTCACAGCTCTCGGAGCCGCCTCCTTCTGTTGCCGCCGCCCTGTTCTCTCGGGATTCCTTCTCCACGGAAGACAGACGCTTTGCTTGAGCGAAGTTGAAGTGGGCCAGGGGGAGTGCCGAGGAGAAGCGGCGGGGGGCCGTTTCAGTGACGGCTTCGAGTCCAGACGCCGGGAGCGTGGGGCTCCGGCCGCCGCGAATCTCGCCCACCTTCCCGCGGCCGCCGGGCGGGCGGGCGGGCGATGCGGCCGCCGAGCCTCGCGGCGCCGAGAGGAAAGAGGGCGCCCCGGAGAGCCTAGAGCCTGTTTCTGCCCACTTGGGGAAGGACGCATGGAGCTGTGAGCACCCTTCGCTCGGCGAGGCCGCCCCCGGCAGGCTCCCCATGGCCGGGACGTACAGCTCCACCTTGAAGACGCTGGAGGACTTGACCTTGGACTCCGGGTATGGGGCCGGGGACTCGTGCCGCTCGCTCAGCCTCTCGTCCTCCAAGTCCAACTCGCAGGCGATCAACTCTTCGGCGCAGCAGCACCGCGGGGCGGCCTGGTGGTGCTACTCCGGCTCCATAAACAGCCGCCACAACAGCTGGGACACAGTGAACACGGTGCTGCCCGAGGACCCCGAAGTGGCCGACCTCTTCTCGCGCTGCCCGCGCCTCCCCGAGCTGGAGGAGTTCCCCTGGACCGAGGGAGACGTGGCCCGGGTGCTTCGCAAAGGTGCTGGCGGCCGGCGGCAGCCCCTGTTCTCCGCCGAGGCGGTTAGGCGCCTGGCGGGGCTGCTCCGCCGGGCGCTCATCCGTGTGGCCCGCGAGGCGCAGCGCCTGAGCGTGCTGCACGCCAAGTGCACCCGCTTCGAGGTGCAGAGCGCCGTGCGCCTGGTGCACAGCTGGGCACTGGCCGAGAGCTGCTCGCTGGCCGCCGTCAAGGCGCTGTCCCTGTACAGCATGAGCGCGGGCGACGGGCTGCGCCGGGGCAAGTCAGCGCGCTGTGGCCTCACCTTCTCGGTTGGCCGCTTCTTCCGCTGGATGGTGGACACTCGCATCTCCGTGCGCATCCACGAGTACGCGGCCATCTCGCTCACCGCCTGCATGGAGAATCTGGTGGAGGAGATCCGGGCCAGGGTGCTGGCCAGCCAGAGCCCCGACGGCGGAGGGGCCGGAGGCGGGGAGGTGTCCGCTGAGGCCCTGGAGATGGTCATCAACAATGACGCCGAGCTCTGGGGCGTCCTGCAGCCCTACGAGCATCTCATCTGCGGCAAGAACGCCAATGGTAAGCACACGGGCCCCCGACCCATGGACGGGGTGGGGGAGAAGTCGGACATGGGTTACCCAGGGGATGAATTTCCTAGGACGAAGGAAATTCAAGACCTGAGAGAAAGCTTTCGGTCTACGGGTGGAGGAGTTCATTAAAGGGTCTTTCCCGAGATTGCTCTTTCAGCGACTGACTTTTGGAGGGCAAATTCGTGGTTGATCTTCTGTTCTGCGTCGTGTTGTCGCTACTGGGGGCTGTTCACTGATTGAACCTCTTGACCACGCTATCCCTGAACCTCTCTTGGCGCGAATCTTACTGCCCCGTCGCTCTCTGCCTTGCTTGACGGATCTATAGTTGGCGTCTCTCCCCAGAGCTGGGCAGATCGACTGTGGTTCTGTGCGGGTTCTCTCCAGTAGCAGTAGCCAGAGAGCCCAAACTCTTAAGACCTGAGCCTTGGGTAAGTGGGATGGGAGGAAGGGAGCAGGAAGCCCAGGACCTTGGTGCTGCCACCTTGGGCTTTGCTGGATTGAAGCATGCCTTTCAGGCCCTCTCCTGGAAAGTGGAGTGGTACGGGTGGGTTCTTAACTCTGTGCCCAGAGTGATGGAACCTGGTGACTCCTGAATCCCATTCCCAGAAAGGGAACCACATCCTAGCTCCCAGGGCCTGACTTTCAAAGCTGTCACCAACCAAGTGAGCAATTGATTAAAACCTTGTGTTGTATTATATTAAATGCACAGCCTTATGGACTTTCCTGAAAGAAACCAAGACCCAGTCAGTAAACCACACTATTGAGAAGAGGAGTGGGGGGATGGGCAATGGCATGGTGTCAAGTCTGGGAAACAAAACCATTAGGTAGTTGCATTTCTCTGAAGGATGACATAGCTTTAGTGCAGAAGGTGGTAGGGAAGCACTTGACCTTTTCCTTTGAAAGGTTACGGTGTGACATACATTCAACAGTAAACTGCCTACCAGACTCCAATTTCAGGAGTCAGCAAACCATCAGTTATTTGGAATGGTACTTTGGCTAGACATCCTTGCAATCTGATTGGAAGGCCATTTTGGGGGCAGCATTCAGTGGCAAGTAAGTTGTCAGTGGAAGAGGCCATGTGGGTATTGGAATGCCATAAAGGGAGTCATATTTAAATGTGGTTTAACATAATCATAATAGCTAAAATTTTAAATTAGCACTTAACAATGTGTCAGTCACTGTTCTTAGCACTTTATATGTTAACTTAAGTAATCTGTAGGTACCTATAGTGTTATCCCCATTATACAGATGGGGAAACCGAGGTACCCGTCAGTTAAATAATTAACCCAAGATTACACAGATGTTAAGTGACAAGGTGGAATTTGAACCCAGGCAGGCTCCAGAGTTCAAGCTTTTAGCCACTAGAGGAGAAGCAGCAGCTTTGTTTTCACTGGTCCAATTTTCAAGGAGAGTACTTGACATCCTAAGGCCTCATTTTGAAGACAGTCTGCATCTACCAGTGTGGCTGACTTTGACTTTCATGGGTTTTATTTTTAATTCTAGCACTGACAAAAGGAGAGGCCTGGAATGGAAGGAAGAGCGTTTGCCTTTTAATTTTCCTCCTCTTAGGTCAGAGTTGAGGTCAGTCCAGAATCTCAGCTGATAAAGTCACAGCTGATAATTGTGTTTACCCTCCAGGTTTGTGGCATCAGCATGGGGAACACAGCCCCAGGAGAGGAAGTGGAGGACGGGGGGGGATTTCCATGTGGCTGTCATAGCCCAGGAGGAAGCATTCTGAACTGTTGGCTGAGGGGAGGCCCACACTGAACTCAGAGAAGGGAAGACTCCTGAGGGAAAAAACAAAAGCCTATAACCCTACAAACCAGACTAGAATGAAGGAGGATAATGGGTAACAGAAACAAAGCAAAACAAAAACTTGCCTTTCATGCAGAACTGGTGCCCCGCAGGTGGAGGAACTTCTCAGCTTTTCTAACTGTAAACTGAGGCTATTAAGAGCAGCTGCCTCTCCAGGGTCCTCTGAAAATGCAGAGTCGTGAGAAATTGCTAGAACACAGGTGTCTTCCACTAAAGGGCTATTCCAAAGGGCCCTAGATTTCTTATCTAGGGTCATCACTCCTTGGGATTTTCTTCACCGGATGGGGTTTTGACCCAATAATTTTACCTCTTCCCTCCCATCCTCCACCCCAAACAATTCTTCTTAAGCCATGCAAGACAGCAGGACTCTATGTGACAGACAGCACATCTCCGGGATGTTCCAAGCAAACGTGTCCCTCCATACATTCCTTGGTCTCCAGGGAGCTCTCCTGCAAGACGGGTGACCATTCGCTTCCCCTGAGTTACATGGATGCTCATTTTTTATACATGAAGACCTGAGGGTGGCCCCAGTAAACAATAACCAGGCTGATTTATTGTCTCTATAGACAAAGTGAAATGAATGTTTAGTAGAGGCACAATGAATTACTTATGCCTCAAAGGTGACTTCAGAAGGAAGCATAAACTGCTTAGGAAAGAAATGGAGAGATCCTAAACCTTTGTTGTACTAAAATAAGCCGAGGGCTTCCCTGGTGGCGCAGTGGTTGAGAGTCCGCCTGCCGATGGATGGGACACGGGTTCGGGCCCCGGTCCGGGAAGATCCCACATGCCGCGGAGCGGCTGGGCCCGTGAGCCATGGCCGCTGAGCCTGCGCGTCCGGAGCCTGTACTTCGCAACGTGTGAGGCCACAACAGTGAGAGGCCCGTGTACCGCAAAAAAAAAAAAAAAAATAAGCCGAGGCCAGCAAGGTTACCATCTATACAGCTGAAGTCTAAGTGGGAAGTGGCTATGCACGGGAGGGAGTGTGCTGGTTCGAAGTCTTGTCCTGCTGGTCTTCCCTATATAGTATATATTTATTGTTGTTATGACTGCTAATTATACAGCATGGGCACATGCATTTGAGTCACCTATATAGGGCTCTTAAACTTTTAATGTCTTCTAACCAGGAATTTAAGACCCCTAATCCATCTAATCCCATCCATCACTCAGAGTGCTGGGCAAATATGGTTTCGCTCAGCCCAAGATGGATGATAAAATTTCTATGGTGTTTATAAAACATGATCTCAGCTTCGTAGAGCAGCAGGAGTTATATATTGCCTTCTCATTTGGTATCTATGTCCCTGTTCCCAGGGCAATGTCATTAAGTGATGACATCTTCCTTGTGGGAGGTAGAGAAACCACTTTAATAGGGCAATATTTATAAACATGGATCTGGTAGAAAATAGAAACTTCTCTCATCTACTTTCTCTCTCTCTCATCGTTGTACATCAGTTTGTTGCTGAGCATCACTTCGGGGTTTCTTCTTGGCCATTTTTCTTACTAAGCTTTCATGAATGTCCATGGCATTAGAGAAAATCCCCTTCCATTTGGAGACTCTAGGTTAAATGACAGGATTTTGGTGAGAATATTCCTGCTCCAAAGCAGTAACCAGGATGTACATGAAGGTAGCGCTATCATAATGGTAAGGAGCAAAAACTTTGGAATCACAGTGAGGATTTGAAGCGCACCTCTGCTGTTTATATGAGTGACCTGGGGCATATTTCTTAACCATTCTAAGCCTCAATTTTGTTATCTGTAAAATGGGGGTTATAACAGCACCTAATTCTTAAGGTTGATGAGGATCAGGTGATATCATAGATTTAAAGGTTGTAGCACATAGTAAATGCTTAATAAATAGTTGCAGTTCATTCAACAAATATTTATTGAGCACTGACCCTGCCTGCACCACAGTTAAAAGTGCTGTGGATTAAGTTGGAGGAGGAGGAAGTTCCTCCTCTCATGAAGTTTACAAACTAATGGAGGAGACAAGGAGAAAATGAACAAATAGGGATTTACTTTCAGCAGTAAGTGTTACTAACAACAACAGAAAACATAGTAATAGGATTAGTGTGACTGGGGCTAATTTAAGTGACAGCCAAGGGGGGGACCTCTTTGAAATTTCATTAGTCGTAGGTAATATATCAATACTGCTGATGTCTAAGGATCGCTCAGCAAAAAAAAAAAAGAAGTGACTGCGGACCTTTCTGAATTATTCAGTTATTTATCAGCTGAGGCAGGGTCCCAACAATCTCATTTGCAGCTGAGAAATGAAAGGGCTGCATCTACAGCAGGGCTGAAAACTCTTCTAGTTGTAGGATTCATTTAACAGGGAGATTATAGGATGGATTTCCATTGAGATAATCAACTCCAGGAGCAAGGGTTAATTGAGCCGCTAGTTGCTGTTTAATCAGTTTCCACACCTGGGTAGTCTGGGCTGAGGTGGCGGCTTCCCTCCTCTTTGACTGTTTTATTGAAGCCCAGAGAGCTGGGAAAACTGAAACAAAGCAAGCTTTGGAAATGCAAACTTTTTTTTTTCCTTGAATGCCTGAGAAATGCAAGCCAGCCTTAAGTAGTTAGAAGAACTAGGCGGGGATGTACCGTTTCCTCCAGCAGGTTTTACCTGCCTCCGTGCTGTGCCAGACTGAAGGGCCACCTCTCTGTGAATTTCTACAGCACTCAGGGCAGATTCTTGAACTGTTTCCTGTTTGTGTCTCTCCCATCACACTGTGGACTCCGGGCATCACTGTCTCCCCTGTGCCTTGCATGGGGTCTGGCACACAGTAGAGGCTCCATGAATGGCAGTCAGGCAAATGATTGATCCCACAATACAAAATGTTCAATTCCAGAAACTTCATTTGAAATCCTTCAACCCCCTCAGAAGAACCTTCCCCTGTTTCTACCATGGCAGAGAATTTCAAGTTCTTGATGAATAGAGGCAGCGTTTTGGAGTGTACCCAAACCACAGGGACATCATTCAAACTTTTGATCCCCTAATTTTGAGCAGGATTCCCAAGGTCACCTGTGATAAGTAAAGGTAAATGGGAGGGATTTCAGGTTGGGCGGGGCTTCCTTCAGCGTGCAGTGCCCATAGTGGGCGTTTCACAGCAGAAGTCTGATGGGCAACAGATAGATGCACAGGAAGACTGAGTTGAAAGACTGAGGTACTCAGTTCCCCTAAGAATAGCAATACCAATCCCGCCTTGCCTGCAGAGCTGCCCTAGAGGGCAATTTGTTGATGACTATTGCTCAGAAGAGGGTGCATCTGTGTTGCACCCCATCTGCCTCCAATCTGAGGATGGCACTAAGGCAATCAACTACCGAGACATGACTGGGTCGCAAGGACAACACCTAAGGTTCTAAAATAAGCCAGATTGTAAAGCAATCATACTCCAATAAAGATAAAATAATAAAATAAGCCAGAGACACTGGGCTGCGAATCCTCAGGTTGGTCCTTATCCCATTTCCCCATCACTACCTGTCCTTCCCCAAGTAGGGCAGTGGGTGAATGCTTTGGCCTCTGTTTCCACACTTCTACAGCTGTAATAATAGGCCTAACCTTTGAAAAGGTCCTTAAACCTTTTTATCTAGGATCTCGCCCGGTGCCCATAAAAATCCATCGATGGGATGCTCTTTCACGGAAGGTTCTCTGGGAGCCCAGGATTCACAGCTTGGTAATGGCCGGGCCAGGACCAAGCCCCATATCGCTCAAGCCCTAGGCCTGTGCTGTTTCTGTGAAGAATCACGGAAACAAAGGTAATGAGCACCAGGGCAGTATTTTTCCCCTGCCAGTGGAGGCAAGGGTCAGACTCACAGCAGCACCTGCTATAGATCTTGCTTGTTAATGCCTGCTGCGTCCGGGCTCTTTACATCCATTAGGCCAGAGAATCTTCACAACCAAGCTGAAGACCAGGCATCAAGGCCCAGGTGTGGATCTTCCTCCGAAGGATGCTGTGATAGGCTGTTTAAATGCTGCTTGCTGACGGTCCCAGAGTATGTCCTGCAGGTGCCATCGATTTTAAGGAGCCTTTATTGCTGCTCCTGAGGGGCAGGGAACTCTGCCGCCCAGGGAGGGCCTTACAAGTGTCAGCTGCTGGGTGATCAATAAGCTCAGTTGAATGGCAAAGCTGCCACCTCCACCGTGATTGTCTTCTAACGGCGGGGAGAGCCAGCCCAGAGAAGGAGGACACGCAGGAGGAAAGAACCCAAAGGGAGCCCGTGTTTAGGCCACTGGCCTCAGGGCACTCCACTCACGTGCTCTGGAGTTGGCAGAAAAGCCTTTATGAAGGGGCCTTTGATTTCCTCAGAGTCCACTACGGTTTTTCGGCTGAAATCTCAATGCCAGGAGCACAGGGAGAGAAGGAATCCGCGTAGCGAGCACTGAGATGCTCTGGCTTTGAAGTCTGAGTTGGGCCCCAAGTTGCCTTGCTTCTTACAAAGGCCTGGAGCAAGTTGCTTCAAGTCTCCGACTATAAAGTGAGGGGCCGGCTCTTATACACGGATGGTTGTGCCTGCGGGCATACTCATTGCTGCCAGGATGTCAGAGCTGCCTCTGGGTTGAGCGCTGAGAACATAGCACAGGGTAGGGCTGCCCAGGTGTCATTCCTGGCGCCCTCCCTTTTGAGTTGTGTGATCCTGGGCAAGGTCAGTGCTGTGTCTTAGTTTCTTCCTCTATAACAGGATTTCTCAGCCTGTCACCGTGGCACTTTGGACTGGATAACTTTTGTTGCAGGGCTGTCCTATGCCCTGTAGGATGCTTAGCAGCATCCCAGCCTCCACCCACTAGATGCCAGGAACACCCTCCCTCCCCCACCTCCAGCTGCCAGTGGTGACAATCAAAAATGTCTCCAGGGGCTTCCCTTGTGGCGCAGTGGTTAAGAATCCACCTGCCAATGCAGGAGACACGGGTTCGAGCCCCGGTCTGGGAAGATCCCACATGCCGCGGAGCAACTAAGCCCGTGAGCCACAATTACTGAAGCCCGTCCACCCTAGAGCCTGTGCTCCGCAGCAAGAGAAGGCACCACAATGAGAAGCCTGCGCACCACAACGAAGAGTAGCCCCCGCTCGCCGCAACTAGAGAAAGCCCACACGTAGCAACGAAGACCCAACGCAGCCAAAAATAAACAAAATAAATAAATAAATTAAAAAAAAAATGTCTCCAGACATTGACAGATGTCCCTTGAGGGGCAAAATCACCCCTGGTTGAGAAACACTGCTCTGTAATAGAACTGAAAAGAGTACCCAACTCACAGGATGTTTGTGGGATTTACTAAAAGTCTCTGTAAGGGACTTTGCACTGTGCCTGGCACAGAAAATATTAATTCTAATCACTGCTATATTTTTGCAAACTTGTGTTGGTTTGCAGCCAGTCATGTTCACTTTTGCCGACGTGGGCATTTCCAGTGCAGGGAGGGATCGTGACCCAAATCCCAGAGTGATGAGTGTTAGTCACAAGGCTTTCCTTGGTGACTAATAGGTAGGAGGAAGTTACGGAATCTGGAAAAAGCACCTTTGCACCTTGCTCGGTTATGGCTCTATTGCCCTCAAGATGAAGCGGGCTAGCATTGGGCATTGACATCTGACCCTCCCTCCAAGCTCAAGGCTGACCCTGCCAGGATGACAGTGATGGTGCAAACGCAACGCTCCAGGCCCTGCAAAGTCCTTGTGCTATGGGGCCCTGCCTATCGCAGCTGCCAAGTCCTGAGCCACAGGACAGCAGGTGTTCTGTGTTTTGCTGGCCTGTCATGTAAACATGCTTTGTGATCTTCTTGCTTGTTTTAAAAAAGGCCTAAATGGTTTTGCAGCTTTGGCAGTAGGCTTGGAGCAGCTTGCCGAATTGGGAGGAGAAGCTTCAGAAACACAGCCCGAGTAAGCCTGAGGAATGCCACGCCGGCCTCGTTAATCGACTACTTGTGGAGCGCCAGCTACATCCAAGGCCATGGAGGAGGACGGGAATTGATCTTGCCTGTCAAGGAGTTTAGAATCTAGTAGGGAAAGCAAAGCATGTCCATGGATTCTTCCAAGGAAGTTTGGGGTCCCTGCATTCAAATGAGAGGGATGATGCCGAGGCCTCATCTTTCCCACTCTGCCCATTTAGGGGTGCTTTTCATGAGCTATTTCATTGAATCCTCCCAAGGCCCTCTGTAAGGTAGATATACTCTCCACCCCTTAGATGGGGACCTTGATGTTCTGGTGACTGGAGAGCTCAAAGGGGAGAGGTGAGCCCTGGCTGGGTGTGAGGGAGGGAGCTGGGGCTGCTTTGTGGAGGGTGTGGCATGTGAGCCAGGGGCACTTGGGCAGGTGGAGCTGGGACGGGGGAGGGAAGGTGGTGCAGAGAGCACGCAGGCTTGCAGACAGAGGGAGTGGTGTGAGCAAAGACATGGAAGCCAGCGTGTGTGTGTTGGAAAATGGCAAGTGACCCTGTTTGGCTGGAGAGGTTCCGATGCATGATGAGGAGGAGCAGGGCAGATAACACAGTAAAGAGGAAAACTTTCCCACATCTTTTATCCAGATGTTAAGAAGCCTGCCAGAGTGCAGGAAGAGAGTTTTCCAAAACTCATTTTTATAATTCAGAAATGGAGTGTGTCTGCTCCCCAGCGCATCTTAACCACAGCCCCAGACCTCCCATTTACCCCTCTTGTTGATTGAAAGGTTGACCTCAAAAATGCCCCTGGCCTCTGTCCTAGCAGTACAAGTAATGAAAGAAGACTTTACCCGAGCAAACCTGGGCTGAGAGGGCCTGAAGAGCAAGACCGCCATCACCCTTGCTTCTCCCATGCAGTTTGGCTTCTGACTTGGTGTTTCTTGCAGGGCTCCGAACATAGCATTTCAGGCCAAAGCAATCCCCGTATGGAATGAAGGTCGGGGCTGGCACACCCGTTAAATGAGGCTGTTGGACTGACTCTTGCCAAGGCAGGGTTCTCAAACACAGAGGCAGAGAGGGACAGAAGACAGGATAAGAGGGTCCCAGAACTTTGGTTATGAGTCTGGCTTGATATCTTCAATTTCCAGTTTAGAGTTCATCATTTTGGAAAATAACAGCTCAGTTCTCAAAGAGGTTTAGTCACCTTCTAATTCTTGCTAAAGTGGTCTCCAGGGCATTGATAATAAAGATTTCAGTCATCATGTTAAATGTTTGATATTGTGGAACCACCTTATAGCTCAGTGCCATCTGGAATGGACTCCCTAGGGTCCAGCTGAATTCCGCTGACAGTAATAAAATGTGATAGGTCATCAATGGCTTAGCCGATAACTCAGGTATTAGACCTTTTCCTGACCCCAGTGTTATAAAGGAATTTGTCGCTTGGAAAAGAGAAATCTCATGAACATTTTACAAAAGTACATATATAGTTATTTATGGTTAATGGTTTGGGACCCATCATTCGCTTTCTAAAAGTGAGCTGGGTAGGGGTTTCGGAGGGGGGTGGTCAGGCCCATGATGGAAAAATCACACAGGAAAGCTGAACTTGGAAGTACCAGAGATAAAAGTTTAGGGGTGGGGAGAGATTAAAGTGGACCACAAAGGGGGTGAAACAGGTCTTTCAGTGCATGAAAATCATCCCTAAAATTGAGGCCAAATTTTTTGTTGAAAATTTTAAAACTTTTTTTTTTTTTAGTCTGTACCTTTTAAGATATGAAAAGCAATATTTGCTGTGAGGAGAGCTGTTCAGAAACACAAGCCAAGGTTCACGGACCAAGCAAGTATATGTGCACAAGTGTCTGGGACAGTCCAGTTCAGAGACTGAAGGATGTAGATCCAGAAGATTCTGGGTTGGAGCTTGGCCTCTCCATGACCTGGAGTGAATCACTCCATCTTCTTGGCTCTTTGTTACTTTATCTGTGGTGTGAAGAGGTTGGACTAGATTCTCCAACAGCCCTTCTGTCTCCGCTAATGTTTCCAGACCCCACATGGACACTGTGAAATCACTCTCCTAAGGTCGAGCCCTGTAATTATTATCCTTGGGAAAGAAGCAGCCCAGGATGGAGCTGGCCGCGCTCTTGGAAGATGGTCCAGGTAGTGGGACTAAATGCCATCCTTTTTATTATTGGGATTAACTATGATTATTCTACTTAGAGTTTTTTCTTCCCCCACTTGCCTCAGAAAGATGAGTTCTGTCTACTCTTGGCCAACCCACCCCTCCAGCACTCAGCAGCCGTGTCCAGGTCCTGGCAGGCCTGCTTGGTGGTGAGATTGGCCCCGATGTGACTTCATGCAGCCGGTGTTTGCAGCCCGCCTATCTGACCTCGGATATTTATAGCAGGGAGCAGCTAGAAAAAAAAAAAGAATTAAATATGCTACACCCTTCTTTATACTATGTGGGACAGACAGACGTTGTGAGGAATTTAGAAGGCAGGGCAGTATAATCCAGCAAGATATTTTTAAATGCTCTTTGTTGCAGTTGGCAGGGCCGATTCTTCAAAGGCAGGGAAAGTGAGAGTAAGTGAAAATGACAGGCTGCCAGGAATTCCAAGGCTGAGATGGGGAGCTGAGCACCCCAAGGGGTACGGGTTCTGAACCCCGATTTACTTCAGTCACAGAGTCTGAGCAGGGCTTGGGGCGGTCCCCACCAGAGCTGGGTGAGTGGGGCAGCTTGTTCCTCTTCCCCACCAGCCCATCCACGCTACAAATCCCCAAGTTGAAGATTATAAAATGTTCAGGAGAAGGCAGAACACGTGGCCAAAAAAGAGTGGCTTCTGTGAAAACCAGAGGCCTGGTACTGCTTCTTTAACTCATCTCAGCAGCTGGGTAAATCACGTTGTATGTGGGGACACCATTTGGAAGCCAGTTGCTTGCAGCTGTTCTTCTGGATGTAATCTTTCCAGGAGGAGTGGGGCAGGCCAGGACTATGCTGAGACCCAATTCAGTAGCAGGAGAGAGGGCCTCTGGGGTAGAGCTGCCTCTGCAAAGGCATTACAGGGACCCCCACCTGTCCAGCGGATGCTTGTAAAGTATCCTGGGTTTTCTACCATGCTGGTCTTGGAGGAGCCAGACGGTGGTTACAGTGGGAGGGTCTGGGATTAGGATCCAGGGAGAGGCTAAACGTTTTGGCTACCTCTACTTTTTTATTCAGCATCTATTTATTGAGGACTTACTGTGCATGGTGATAGAACAGATGAATATGAGAGACACAAAGCGGGGGAGGGTGTAGGCCCAGTGGGTCATGAGGAAGGGTAAGACCTGCTGGAGGAGTCACAGTGAGGCCAGCCAGGCTGGAGGAGACAGCTCTAGACAGAGGGAGCAAGTGCACACTGGGTCCAAGGAGGCTGGCGGGGCAAGTGAAGGGGGAACAGGGCGCGTAGTAGGACATGCAATTGGAGAGGGACGGGAGGGGTGGGTAGTCAAGTAGGGCCTTGTAGGCCACTGTGTGGCACCTTGGCTTTCAATTCTGAGTCTGCTGGGAGCCATTGGAGGGGCCTAGGCCCAGGAATGATGTGATCGGGTTTGAAGTTTAACAAGATCACCCTCTGTGCCCTGTTGGAAATGAACAATAGCGTCAAGCATGGAAGGAAGCAACACGACTGCTCAGGACGCTTTTGCAGTAATCCAGGTGAGAGAGGCTGGTGGCTTGGGTGTCAGTTGAGGAGGTTATGGATGTATTTTGAAGTTCAAGCCAACAGGACTTACCAACAGCTTAGATGTGAGGGATGAGAGAGGAATCCATGTGACACCGAGGTTTATGGTCTGAGCAACTGAAAGGAGGGAGTGGCCATTGATTGAAAGGGGAACAGCTATGTATGGAAGAAGGAGGGCTGAGCCAGTGATCTGAGTGTGGTTTTGGTTGCTTGTCTCAAACTTTATTAGAGAGAGACTGAGCAGGAAGGTGGCTTCCAGGTCTCCTTAACTGGGAGGAAAGGCCTCCCTCCTTAATCACATGATGGATTGAAACATTGCCCTCCTTTGCCTTTCCCAATGGTAGGCGCCATGCAGCAGGGCTGGATAGGGCCTCAGGCAGTGGAGATTTAATTTTCAGTCTTATAATTCTTTGGTTGATGGCCTTAAGAGCCCCCCTAAATTTTCCCTGCTAGCTTCTTCACAGACAACCAGCAGCCTTTAATGAAGATCATCAAATCCAGTTTCCCGTCATTAGTGTGGGGTCTGTTTCGTTAGTTCCAGTTGTTCTGTGGATTGCTGTGACTTCGTGCATGTGTCCTTCAGGTCTGGGAAAGCAAGTCTCCATTTCCAGGCAGCTTTGGATTCCTGGAGGTCAAGTCTGGGTCAGAAATTTAGCCAGAAAGAGAACTGTCTTGGGTGCTTTGAGAGGGCACAGGGGCCTGGAGGAATCTCAGAAAGGCATTGGAAGGCTCCAAGTGCCTGTGAAATAGTTTGACCTCTGCTCCTCAGGTAGCACAGGTGGCTAAGAGATGGAATCTGAGAGTCGCCCCTGCCTGACTGAGGCCTCTGAACCTCAGTTTTCCTCTTCTGTGTAATGGGTATACCATGGTTCCGAACTTAGAGTTGTTTCAGGGGCTCTGAACCCTGGATTCACATTAGAATCACCTGGAGAGCTTAAAAAAATTAAAAAAAAAAAAGTGTGTGTGTGTCTTAAGGCCCCACCTCCAGAAATTCTGATATAAATTATCTGGAGTAGGATGCAGACCATGTGGGTAGAGTTCTTGGGAGAGTCTGGTGCTCAGTGAGCACTGAGACATTAGCTGTTATTCATGGTGAAAGAATTATTGTTCTGGAGCATTCATGTCTGCCCCACCCAGGATGGTGACTTGCCTTCACTTCATAGCCATGCTTGTTCCTCTGGTGGGATTACCAAAGAACAACCAAGAGAAGCTTGAACTGTTAGATTTGCATGAAAAGAGCAAAGTTAGATCTAGAATGGCAGTGGCACCATGTAATAATGTTACTTATCCCGCTGCTAAATGAGGGCTATTAATTCCATCTTAAAGAGGAGGAAACCAAGGCTCAGAGAGGTTCAGTCACTTGCTCAAGGTCATACAGCTAATGAGAGGTGGAGATTATAATTAAACCCTGGCAACCTTACTCTGGATTCTCCACTCAACCACATCCTGTTCCCTCCCTACCCAGCGAAGCCAGCTCTGATCCTCATTACATACCTGCCATGTGTTGAGCCTTTACAAAGTTCCAGCCCTATGCTCCATGCTTCATGTGTATAATATCAAGTAATCTCTATAATTACCCAATGAGGTATGTATTCTTCTTAATCTCATTTGACAACTGAAGAGACTGAGGCTCAGAGAGGTCAAGGTAGCATAGCTGGTAAATGACACAGCGGGATTCAGACCAAGGTCTGTTGGGCACCATTTCTCACTTGCCATGCTGCCTCTGTCCTCCCCTACTTCTGTCCTCGGCAGTCGCCTGGGTGGGGATGGAACACACACAGTGATTTCCTGAGCAAAGAAATGAATGGGTTGGTCCAAGAGGGTGAGAGGAAAAGCATCCCTCGCAGCTTCCCTCGCAGCTTCTGAACAACCGAGCCATTTAGGTGCCTTAAAATAGTAACATTTCTCAGAGGGGTGGCCAACCTGACAGGCCTGAGGGCTGTGGTGTAGGTATTTGTTTCTTTGCGAGTTTAAAGCTATACTCTGCGAAGCACGTTGCTTCTCTTCTATTGCTGTGAATGCAATAACCTCTGAGAGATTATGTGGGTTGCTTAAAATAGTTTCAGAGAAAGAGCACTTGGAAGCTGTTAGCTTCTTGAGTCTATTCCCTCCTGATTTATGACACCTTAGAGAGTGCCGGGCTTCTTCTTGTTTACCTTCTGGTTTTTTCTTTCCGCCATATTTTAGCCCTGTGTCATCATAAGCCGAAGGAATTTGTCACCTGAAAAAGTGACAGCCTTTCCTAAGTAATTTAATCAAGGACTTTCTACGCATTTCATTTTTTTTCTTTTAAAAGGAAAAAAAAGAAAATGAGGCGAGGCCATTTGTTTTGGAATCTGTCATTTCTCTCTTACAGCTGCAAAGGTTCCAAAATCATAGCGATGGTGTTTGCTCTGGGGCAGGAAGAATTTATTTTATTCCTTCCCACTAAGGCCTTCCCTGGGAAGCATGCGTTTTCTTACAGCCTTCCTGGAGTGGGAGCCCAGGACACCTGACATACTGTGAGTGAGAGAAACTGCTCTATTCAACACGGCAAACACTAGCCTTGTGAGGCTATTGAAATTTAATAAAAATTCAATAAGGTTAAAACATCAGTTCCTGGGTTGCACACATGACGTTTCTAGTGCTCACTCATCATGGGAGGCTGGTGGCTACCAGATTGGACAAGGCAGATATGGACCATCTCCATCATCGCAGACAGTTCCATGGGACTCTTGGCCACTAGAGTGAGTCATCAGTTGGTCACTTGGGGCCAGCTTTCTGGGTTTTCAGAGGTCTCAAAATTTTAACCATTCTCTAGCCTCTCTGAAGCCCTCTGTGCAGAAACAAGAAGATTCATGGATGTGGAGATTAAGGCCATTGATTTGTGTGGCTCTAACCTCTGGACCCTTGACACGAGGTCAGGTTTTATGATTTCCAAGCTGCATGGCCTGGAGCAAATCAGCCTCTGAAGTTGTCCCTTATCAGTGAGGTGGTGATCTAAAAGTAAATGGTGATCTAAAATCCCTCACAGGGGTTTTGTGAGGGTTAAACAAAATGACAAAATATGTATAAAACACTTAGCAGAATGCTTGACACATAGTAACAACTTACATGTGTTACAGAGTTTTTCATGGGTTTTCTCATCTGAGCCAGGCAGTAACCTTCCCGAGGTAGATATTGTTGCCATTTTCAAGACAATGAAACAGGCTTGGGGGAAGGGTAGTAGGACTTGAACTTGAGTTGTGCTTTTTTCCTCCAAGGCTCTTCTTTCCTCCTGGGCTGGTTGGATGACCCCTTGTCATAAAGTCAGAGGATGTTTGTTTGAACTAGAAGCTCTTCTGAGCTCACTTTCATTCAGGAACTGCCTATTCCTCTCACCATTTGAGGGGAACTCTTTTCAGAGGTGTTTTGCCTAAAGCCAGCCTGTCACATCCACTTGGAGAGCTGCCACCAGGAGAGCTCCTGCCAGAATCTGTGGCTCCTTGGAACTTGAAGTTTACCCAAGAGATTAAGGTTTTTAGTGCTTCACATGCCCTGTGATCCTTTTGCATCCTTTGCTGTGAGGACTGAGCCTAAGAGAACTCTCAGTGGAATCCTGGCAGAGGATGGCTTTAAAAGGAAGAGTCAGGGGCCTGGGCCTTGTGGGGAAATGACCCACAAGAGTGTGAAGAGTAGGACCAAGAGAGGCCTCGCTGATGTGATGGGCAGAGGGGCCTGAGAGGATGTTTGCTCACATCTGGGGCTTGGGTTCAAACCCTGACTCCACTACTCACTTGCCCAGATCATACAGCTAGTTACTTAACCTTTCTGTGCCTCAATTTTCCCATCTGTAAAATGGGGACAATATTAGAGCTTACCGGGTATGGTGGTTGTGAGGATTAAATGCAAAATAAAGCCCTTAGCCTAGTGCCTGGCACATGGCAACCACCAGGAGCATGCCAGTTGCTTCCAGGCAATGGCATTTGGTGCACCTTCACTTTTAGGTGCTGTTTGCATTTTCTACTTGAGGATGTACAATGTTAGCTGTCTAGTCAGAAGTGGTCTTTAAGTGAATGTTAACTCTTTAAATGAATGTCTAAGTTACATTTTTGTATATCATGGGCCTCCACTTGGTCTTTTATTCTTTTTTCCTTTCCTTCCTTCCTTCTTTCTCTCTTGACGATGGAGGGGGTGAAAAGCGTGACTGTGCAGTTGTTATTTCAGTACCTCACCTGGTAACCACCAGCCTGCTTCCCTCCTGCTGGCTTGGGCTGTGCAACCAGCACCACCAGTCAAACAGTATAATCAGACAGAGTCAGATTATTTCTATAGGATTAATTTGTGGTATGAAATGCCCAGGTAGTTATGCAATTGCCACTCATTTGCCCACATCCAGAATGTGCTAAATCTGCTGCTTGTAATGAAATACAATGGCTTGGAAGCATGTGTAGGGACTTTTGAGTAATTTTCATCACAATTGTTACAAGAGATGGGTTTAAATCCGGGGAATCCAAATGCTACTGAGCAATGGTGATGTCCCTGCTTTCCTTTTGTTCATGGTTCTACTGAAGGAGGCACGACCCTCAACGAGATGCTTCCAAGAAAAGAAGGACAAGGGCCAGGATATTACATCATCGTGTTGACATTTGTGTAGGGTGAGCCCTCCCAGGCTGACCAAACGCTTGTCCTTTGTGTGGCTTCCCTGGCACTGACAGATCACCCATGGTTAAAGGGTAACTTGGACTCCTCTTGGCAAATAGTTAGTTGCCTTGTTACTGTGCTGTGGTCTCTTCCATTAACACTGGGGCCCCTCAAACCTCTAAAGAACCCTGTGTGTTGGGTGTGTGTGTGTGTGTGTGTGTGTGCATATGCATATGTGTACGTGTAGCACAAGTCCACACATCTCCCCCTCCTTCCTAAAATACAGGAACCCCTTAAATCAGTCATTTCCAGGCCTGGCTCATTGCTGAAACACTTTAAAAAATCATACTCTGGGATCCACCTTGGATGTATTAAGTAAACACCTCTAAAAGGGGGGCCAGAATGTCTGTTTTTAAAATGCTCCTCAGGTGATTCACATTTGTGAATCCCATCCTCTACCACTTGGATTTGGGTTTTGCGTTCGGGGCTCCTTTGAGGGTGTGCACTGGGCAAAGGTCCCCTTAGAGGTGGCATGTGAGGCTGGTCTGTGAAGGTCTCCTCTGTGAGTGGTAGGACTGCCTAGGGTCACTGAGCAGGAGGAGGTGAGGATGAGTGTTGCCTTGGAAAAGATAAAGGTAGCCAACCTTTGCTGGATACTATCTTGTTTAATCCTCTCAACCAAACTGTGAGGTGGTGGAAATAACACAGGCTGATATTTATTGAGTGCAGACTATGAGATAGGACAAGATTCTAAGTGATTTGCATGGATTATCTTATGGCATCCCCACAACAGCCTAGGAGGTGTATGTACTATTATTTATTCCCACTTTACAGATAAGGAAACTGAGGCCTGGAGACAGTTTAAATGACTTGTCCAAGGTCACACACAGCATGGGACAGAACTGGGATTTGAGGTTAGTGTGATCAGACTTCAAAGCCTATGACTTACATTTCTGGAAGCTGGCTAGAGTTTTAATCATAATCCTTAGGTTATTGGGAGTGCATCAGATAAGAATCTTGTAAGTAGAATGTCAGAGTTTTTCTAGAAGGATCCTCTGTGCCCTTTCTTTAAGACACTGTCCTTTGGCATTTCCAGCCGTGGTTTTCAGAGCCTGGTCATTTCCCCACAAGGCCCAGGCCCCTGACCGAGACCAGCAGCCAACCAGTTTTGCTGCTCTTTGTTGAGGATGGCTGTATTTTCCTCTGCTGTTCCTCCTCCTCACTCGCTTCCTTCTTCTCTACTCAGCCCTTGCATGCAGCTCTTCTGGGACAGAGGCCTCGGGTCAGGGCCTTCCTCAATAAATAAATAGGTCAGGTTGTGGGAGTGCCATACTCACCACCCAGATGCAAACTCAGCACAGGCCTCCTCTTAGCCAGCATCCGTCCTAGTCACTTGTACTCAGATGGTTGTCCTCCTCTGTAGACTTAGAGGCATACAGCTTTGTGATTGAGGGTTTGGATGTGCAGCTGGACTGTCTGGATTCAAATCCTGGATCCACTGCTCCCTTGACAAATTGCTTCACATCTCCGTGCCTCAGTTTACTTGTCTGTAAAATGGAAATAATACTACCTACCTTATGTGGTAGTTGTAGCGATTAAAGGAATTTACCTTCTAAAATGCCTGAAACAGTGCCTGGCATATAAGTGTTCACTGTGTTAGCCATTATAATGATGATGTTGGCTATTTGGAGTGGGAGGTCTTTGGTGACCCTTCCCATAGTGTGATGGGGGAGCCCACTCGTACGTGAACACGTCTTGAGTATTATAGTGGAAAGATCAAGGGCTTTGGAGACAAACCTGGGTTTAATCCCAGATAAGCTGATTTTTTTTTTTTTTAGTGTGAAGCCCCTCTCCCTGTTTGTTCTGTTTTTTTAATGTATAAAGTAGGGATGACAGTAGCTGCCTTGTGCTGTTGTAAAGGTGAAATGCAAAAATGTAAATGAAACTTCAGCTGGCAGTGAATGGATAGGAAAAATAAGGGCTGAATGAACCTTAGCAATATAATACGCGAAAATAAAAATCAGTCTCAAAAGATTAGATACAGCATGGTACAATTTTTACAAAGTTAAATTTTTAAAATGTACTGAAACACTTCATCACAGCCACAGTAAATACTGTGTAAAGGAGAAAGTGAAGGTTGGTGAACACGGGTGATGGGATGATGGTCACGTTGTGTCGGAAGAAGGAAAGGGATGAACTGGGGTGTGCGGGGCGGAGATGGTTTTCGAGGCTCTAGCTTTTGTTTTGGAGGTGAGTTCACATTATTATACCTAACCAAAAATGGTCATGAACCAAGGATTATGATTTGTGTGCCTGAGGCTAAAAAATTAGTGGATTCTCAATACGGGGCCATAGGCCACCATTAATACCTCATGAGAGTGCCTGTCATCTGTCAAAATACCCTGAAAACCACCCTTTTCCACCTCCAGCCACAGTGGCTTCCACATGAAAACACAGAACAGTGGGGATATTTAAGCTGCCTTATTTCTTAGGTTTGAGGCAGGTCTTGGGCATGAGCTCCTGTGTGTGTCTAAAGTAGCTGGACAAAGACAGGGCTGTTTCTGCCCTTGCTGTGCTAGATATAGAGGCTTTCACTGGAATCACTTGAGCGCTCACGTTAGCCAGGATTTTTGCTTTCCGAGGGAAGGAGATGTTTGGGTTGGACCTGATGGTATTTGCTTTGGTATGATCTGAGACCTCTGGTGCTTCCATTGCCACCACCAAGCATCATGACCTTTGCCGGTGGCTTTTCTTTACCTGATGCTCCCACCCTTAAGGGAAAGGGGAAGCATGGTTGCGGGGGGCGGTTCATGAGACACCCCAGAGGTGTGCTTGTAGGTCCCTGGCTTCTGGGCATAAATGATCCTCATGTCTTTCCCCTCTCCCTCTGAATTTGAGAAAGTAGAGGAGATAAGAGCATAGGTTTCAGAGGTAAGGAGACCTGGTTTCAATTTTGGGATCTTCACTGTGTGATTTGAGGTAGAAGCATTATTTGTTTTCCTAATTTTAAATTAAGGTGCGTGAAGGGCAGAATCTGAAGTGTACAACTTGATGAAATCTTTTGCCAGGCATATACCTGTGTGACCCATCCAGGTCAAGACCGAGATTTAAAACACTCCCGCCCCAGGAGATGCCTCGTGGCCCTTCCCTGTCAGTTTTCCATTCCCTTCCCCAAGTGACCATTATTCTGACTTTTGTCACCATCCATGAGTTTTACCTGTTCTTGAACTTCTGGGGGGTGGGTACCTTATCAAACCTTTCTGAGCCCCAGCTCAGTTTCTTTATTTTTAAAAGTGAAATTGTAGTTCTTGTGTTATAGCTTTGAATTGAGAGACTCAAATGAAGCAACACGTATAAAGCCAGTGGTAGAACATTTGTAAAACAGTCAATAGTCAGGTGGAGGGACTTCCCTGGTGGTCCAGTGGCTAAGACTCCGCACTCCTAACACGGGGGGCCCGGGTTCAATCCCTGATCAGGGAACTAGATCCCACGTGCCGCAAGTAAGAGTTCTCACGCCTCAACTAAAGATTACGCATGCCGCAACTAAGACCAAACACAGCCAAATAAATATTAAAAAAAAAAAAAAAAAGTCAGGTGGAGCTGGTGATTGTTGGTTATTGCGTGGTTGACTTAAGTGTTCATCTGTTCCTTACCCAGGGACGCAGGCCCTTCCCTCGGTGCTCACTGCAGTTCCCATGCTTCTGGTGCCCTCTGCACCCATCCACGCCCTGGGACCCCCCCGAACACACTTCTGAGATGGTGCCCTCTGTGGCTTTCAGGGTTTCGTGCTGAAACCAGTTCTTCTTGCTTAATAAGGCAGAGGAAATGGGCAGGAAAGCGGGGTTCTGCTGCTTCTGCCTCTTTCAAAGAGGATCTGTTTGCTCTGTTAGCAAAATCAACAGAGGCGTTGCTGGTGAGGGCTGAGCTGGACGGACTTCCCTGGGTCCCCGGATGCTGGCTTGCCCAAGTGCCCGGAGTCGGTCATCGCTACCTCTTCCCGCTCGTCCTTAAAAGTACAAAAACAAAAAAACCCAAACAATCTACCCCTGTGATTGCCTGAAATTCTGCAAGTAAAATTTAATTCCTTAGGTCAAGGCTGAGGGGCATGGAGGGAAGCACAGGTGTCCTGGTCTGGGGGTTGGGGGACATGCTTTAATGAGGTATGAATCCATTTGATCGTAACCTGAATGGTTTTATTGTATCATTTCCTGGGGGGAGGTCTTTATGAAGGAGGAGGGGTAAAACTGTGCCATCGGTGGGGGGCAGTGACGATACAAGAGGCAAAGAGAGGTTACAAAGGCGAATTCCCTGTATTTGTGGCGTGGTCTAGGTCAGTCTGCCCACAGGACCCTCTACACACATTTACAGAACACCTAAGCCACGTCAAGCGTTGTGTCAGAAGACGGGTGAAAAGTTACAGTCCCTGCCCTTCAGAGAGCAGCTTCTAGTTGGGGAGCAAAAATTAAAGAGTCATTTGTAACGCAGTCTGTTATGTGCAGTACTTGGAAGACCCCAGCCCCTAAACCAGACTGGGGGCACAGGGTTGCTGCAGTGCTGGAGATGGTGTCACTTGGGTTGAGATCTGAACGATAAATAGAAGTCAGCCCTCAGGCATCTAATACTCGTGACCCACATCAGTGTATCCTTGGGACTCTCAGGAAATATATTTTCAAGGATAACTTCTGCCCACCTGATAAATGTGATTTTGTTTTTACTAAACTGTTTGACTCTTTTGCTAGTGGCAAGACTGTTGATTTTTTTTTCCCCCCAGCAACCTTGTAGCCCCTCTGTCCTGTGCAATGGAATTTTGAATCCACGGGTCTTCTGATTCTGCAAAAGATTTTCATTTTCCTGCGAGGTGGGTGAGAGAGATCCATTTATAAACTGAAGACTTTATTAGTGAGATTTTATGAGTAAGAGAGTAACCCTGCCACAGAACCAGAAGAGAGATGTGTTTGTTATGGAAGAAGATACCCACTTGGCATCCCTCAAGTGGCCAGTCCTTGCGAATGGGGCCAGCACGCCAAATTTCTCCAGTTACCATGGGATCCAGACTTAGACAGGAAATCATGGCAGGATGGGAAAGAGTCCAAAATACACACGGCGGGTATACAGGCTGCAGTTAGAAAAGAGAGCCAGAGAACAGTCAATCTATTTTCCTGAACGAGTACTGCAAAATCAAATGGGGTTGTTTTTCCAAGACTCCTTACATTTTATGGACCTGATTTTCAAGCTTTAATTTTTTCCACATTAAGCAATACTTAGGTTCTTTGAAGTGACCTTTCTGTATGTTCGTGGTGAGCACTTCATAGCCTTGTTTTGTGTGGTTATTAAAGCTCCCAAACTGAAAAAGAACCAGTGTCCTTTTGGTCTGGGGGGCCTTTTTCTCCAACACCTGGAAGGAATATCTTTTTGGTTTTACCACGGCTGTCTCTTTCCTGCGAGCAGCCCACTGGAAACCCAGCCCTCACTCGTTTTATGGGATGTGCCAGTGGAAAATAAGAGGGGTCCGCCATAAGGCAGCACTCCTCACGGCTGGACTTCTTGGCAATCAGTACTGCCAAGTCCAGCAACTGAAGTTTCTCATTCATAAAGAAGCACATTTTCATCCTGCCCGTGAAGTCGTTCAAAGCAATTGAAAAATCAGGAAGGGGATCTTGTACTTTTGCAGATGTAGCTCTGGAAAAGTTCAGAATGGGCCAGAGTGTTCATAGCTTGGGCACAGTTCCAGGCCTCCAGAGGAACAATTAACAGGTCGCTATTGATCGCATTTTCCATGAGCTGCCCCGATGTATTTCTTGGGGAGTGTGCGACACTGTTGACAAAATGACAGTTATAGTATGGAGTTTGCAGCCTCACGCCGCGCTGACAACTCTCTTTCTCCCTCTCTCCCCCTCTTTGCCGGGTTGCGTATAATTTATCAGTTGAGTTCAGTTCATTGAGTTTATTCCCTTTATCCCACACTGTGACATTATAACCCACGACCAGTTTAGGAGTGAGGAGAGGTGATAATGATAATCCCTAATATGGATTTTATGGTTTTTACAAAGTACTTTCACGTTCTTTCTCATCTGGTCTCACCACTATTATAGCTAACATTTATTGAGTCTTTACTATATACCAGGTACATTGCTAAACACTTCACAAACTTTATCTTATTTAATCCTTAGAATGACCCTATGTGATAATACTGATTATTTCCCTTTTACAGATAAGGAAGCATCTTACCTGAGATCACCTAGTTAGTTGAGGGTGGACTAGGGA